>NW_008795907.1:2456103-2457666 GCF_000699145.1 Aptenodytes forsteri | reverse complement strand
TGCTGCTTGGGGACTGGCTGGGCATCAGTCGGCGGGTGGTGAGCAATTCCATCGTGCATCACTTGCTTTGTATATTCCTTTATTATTATTGTTATTATTATTACTATTTTATTTTATTTCAATTATTAAACTGTTCTTATCTCAACCCACGATTTTTCTCACTTTTACTCTTCTGATTCTCTCCCCCATCCCACTGTGGGGGGGAGAGTGAGCGAGTGGCTGTATGGTGCTCAGTTGCCAGCTGAGGTTAAACCACGACACATGGAGATATATCTGTCCTGGGGGATCCGATCAGGTCGGATATTTGGCATTTGGGGTACAAAATATTTTGCTAGTAGACTTTTTACGTGATTTTGAGAATTGCACTGTAAATGAAGCACAGAAGTCTCTGCTTCAGGTTCCTTTCAGACAATCAAGTTCTTCTGAAAATCTGGATTGACATGACTTGCTGTCAGCTGCCATGTGCCAAAGTCGATCAGTGGCAAAGCTAAGACAAGTCGCATCTGATTTGAAGCCTGTTAAGAAAGTTCTTAAGACTGAATCTCCACGGTCTTTGTTTGACTTGGGCTCAATTTGGACCCAAATTTGCTCTTTAATTACAAGACTGTCCTCATTTGTCTTTACTGATATTTTCACTGTACCTTCAGTTAGCATGAACGCCATATTAAGTGCTGAATGGAAATGTTATGAAGTGTGTGGACCAGAAAGGTGAGCAATATTATGAGAAAACTTGCATCCTGAATACGCAATTTACTGTGATGTCAAATATTGCATATTCTGTCCCAGTGTTGAATCTTTTCTTCATAAAATTCCGCTGAATATTTGGTATATCTAGGTAAACATAAAATTACCAATAAAAGTAAAATAATGTGGGTCTTAACCCATATAATTATGCACAATTTTGTAAATTTTCTTCTTTATTGAATGAAAGCTTACCTAAGGGGCCATATACATCATATGCAACCCTAATTGATACACTCGGATGGAAAAGTCTTAACAGATTGTTGAGCCACATTTTCAGCCAGTCTGTAACTGGCAGCTGCCATAGGCTGAAAGCAGGCATGTGCTGCTACAGTTTTCTTCTGGCAAACAGATGGAAAGAACAGTGCAGCTAAGCCCCTTTCAATTGGTGGTATGTCCTCTGTGTATATATTGGCCCATGCCAAGCTATAGGTGTCACTCTAGTAACAGATTGTTGAGCCACATTTTCAGCCAGTCTGTAACTGGCAGCTGCCATAGGCTGAAAGCAGGCATGTGCTGCTACAGTTTTCTTCTGGCAAACAGATGGAAAGAACAGTGCAGCTAAGCCCCTTTCAATTGGTGTTATGTCCTCTGTGTATATATTGGCCCATGCCAAGCTATAGGTGTCACTCTAGTGTCTTTAGAATCATAGAATCATTAAGGTTGGAAGAGACCTCTAAGATCATCAAGTCCAACCATCAACCCAACATCACCATGCCCACTAAACCATGACCCTAAGCACCTCATCTACTCTCTTTTAAATTACCTCCAGGGATGGGGACTCAACCACTTCCCTGGGCAGCCTGTTCCAATGTTTAACCA
>NW_008795907.1:2446617-2454337 GCF_000699145.1 Aptenodytes forsteri | reverse complement strand
GTCCAGCCTTCCTGGACCCCTTTGCCCTTCAGGACTGTCTCCCAAGGGACTCTCTCAACCAGCGTCCTGAACAGGCCAAAGTCCGCCCTCCGGAAGTCCATGGTTGCGGTTTTGCTGCCCCCCCTCCTTACTTCACCAAGAAGCGAGAATTCTAGCATTTCATGGTCGCTAAGCCCAAGACAGTCTCCGACCACCATGTCTCCCACCAGTCCTTCTCTGTTTGTAAACAGAGAAGAGCTGTAGTAGAGCTCTGCTGTTCTGTACTAACAGGGGACCTAGTCCTTTGTGGCTGTATACCAAGGCATGTTAGCATACCAGGTTAATAGCCAAAATTAGGGAAAAATGGGATAAAGTATTTCCAGGCATTCTTAAAATGACTGCAGCCTCTGTCATTGTCACTGTGTGCAGCTGTCATGTTCAGATAACATAAATCTCTCCATATCACATCTGTAGATGGTGAAAATGCTTGGAACTCCCAATACAAGTAAGCATGCACTGCATTTGGCAATCATCTCTGTTTAGTAAAGAGTTGGTGATTTCATAGGCTAGGAAATAGTTTTTGCAATGGAAATTACTGTTAAATTCTATTAACAGTAATTATTCTATTAAATATTGTAATTTGTTCTTCAATGGTAATATATTTGTTGTCAGGCTTGCCATACAGTCTGGAGGAGAGAGTAAGCTGTTGATATCATTTAATGGCAATCAGTGTGATCCAGATGAAATCCCTTACTGTATTAGACAGGTTTCTCATTAATCTGGCAAGGTTTTCCGCTATGATAGATCTTTACACATTTCCCTTTTAGAGGATTTTTTAAACCTTTAAGAATTGTCTTATAGGGTTTTGTGTATAAAGGCTAGTATTTCTTAAATTCCTGAAGTTAGGAAATTGAAGGAGTGGTCTCCCCCAGCACTGAGACCATGCCTTCCATGGACTATGGAATGGCTCTGGCCTAGCCTGAAGATCAGTATCGGGGCAGGGCTGGCATAATTTCTGTTTTCTTTCCACTTCTGAACTGAGGGATTGTGTGACCTTGACAAATGCCTTTACCTCTCTGTGGTTATTTCTCTTCCTGTCGTCTCATCTTTCCATCCTGCAAACTTCCCAAGGCTTGGATTATTTGTGCATATATGGTGCCAAGCATAAAAGGCATTCTGGTGTGGGAAGACTTTAAGGGACTTTGCATAAATCACAGGGTGATGGAATCAACTGATTATATCAATCTTATACTAGTCCTCCTTGTCAAAAATATCCAGTCCTCGTGGGCACAGCAAAACTAAGGAATGTGACCTGAGTATAAGTGCAACTGTGATCACTGCCTTAGGCTGCAGGCTTTCTTGGCTGTTGTTAGGCTGCTCCATGCTCAGAGGAACAGCAGCACATGAAAAAAAAGGATTCCCTAACTGCCCCAGGGGGAAAGAGAATCTTAATCCATCTAGCTCCAGTTGAGGAATTTCTGTGGTGACCTTATAGCAAGGTAACTTGCTAAGCCACATGATAGCTCATCATTGTAATAATCCTTCCCACCTTTTAAATCATGTTAGCCAGTGGGGTAGAATGAAATCTTGATCTCGTTGAAATCAGCAGCAAAATTGCCAGTTGATTTTATCAGAAATTCACACCTAGTCTAAAGGATTGCCAAGTACTGGGGTTCAAATTGTCATTGCAGGCACTTGGAAACTGAACTGCTTTTATGGTATGTCATACCTTTGAAGAATAAATGCCAGTTAAGAGGATAAGTAGAAGCAATATATACTCCAAAAAAGCTGCAAAGTTTCTGTATTCTTAGTTATGTCATTAAGGTTTACAGGTGTTCACTGTCTGAGGTTTGCATCTAGTGCTCGATAAGTACATCAAGGCTGGATACAGGACAAGATCCAGCAGTGAAGAAAAAAGGAACAAAATATGTCTTAAATGTACATTTGAAAAGAAATGTGTCACAGTTCACTGAATTTTGAAATAGTGGTCACTGCAGAAAAGGGGGTGAGTTGTTGGGCAAGGTGGGACTTTCTTGGTTGGAAGTTGTGCTTTGCGTATTTTACAAACAACATCAAACCTTGTGGGGAGTTGATCAAAGTTTAAGTGTAAATTAAAGCAGTATGTTTTCTGGGGGAGCATGTATGAATAATAGAAGATGTTAGCTTATGGAGAGCCAGCCATTTGGTAGCTGCCATAATTTGCAGCTAGAAAGGGAAATTAAAACACATGTGGGCCCACTTTGTCATTTGATGTTTTTAATAATGTTATTAATTCACTTTGTATTAAACAGTCACCAAAGACGAGGAGAGTGACTAGACATTAAATTAGTGGACTACTTTTTTTGTCCCTAAAACCTGTTTAACACTAAGCACCAAGCCCAAAAGATATTAAAGAACTACAACTCCTTCATTCTGTGCAATATCACTTTAAAATAAAGTTAATCTAAGTCATGATGTGCATCTATAGGTTTTACAAGAGCCTATAAATTTCAGGAAATTAACTTCCTCATAATCACATGTTCAAGCTAGTCTTTTTGAACAGGCATTTTATTTTTAGGTTAATCACAGCTGATTTTTTTTTTCAGAAATTTGTTCATGTTCAGTCTCTTGAAAGGCAGGAGAAAGTTGCTTTTATTTTATTTATCAAATTGGAATTTCTTTCAATCACTTGTATCAGGAAATGCTCGCTGCTAACGAAATTACAGGCATACACCACTGGATATCTGCTTTCATGCTAATTAGTTGATTATTCAATTACTATGCATATCAAAGCATTTGTCATGGTTTACTTTGCAAAACAGAGGGACAAATTTTGAGGTAAGGTGAACCAAAAATAATGCTATTGATTTCATTAGTCTTGAGCAACTTTCTCTCAGTTGAAGGTCTGGCTTAAAAATCATAACGCAATTATATAAGGTCATCCTGCAGATGCTTTTAGAAGGTCTCATTTTATTCTCTTTATTGGTACTTCTCCTTTGTGCACTGTCTGACGTTCCTGAGTTGACTTCTGAAAGTTGAAACAAATACAAACTCCATATGAAGCCAGTGGCATTATGAAGTTCTCTCTGACACTTTTATAAAGATGCACAATTCTAATTTCCAGTAAGCATCAGAATTGTCACCTCAGTTGTTATCTACATCTTAAGTCAAGAGCACTTCAACTTCAACAGCAGTTGCTTTCTGCTGATTAATATTTACTTGCATGGTCTTGTCAGTTAGTACTTGAAACCCAGAAGGCACCAAAACAGAGTTCAGTTTCTGTAATCATAGACGATAATGCACCATTCTGAAGTTATTGGAGCAATTTTACAGGAAAAGATTAGCACAATTTGCATAAATCAAGCAGTGACCTTATACATGCCTTTCTGACAGAGTTTTTGCAAATTATAAGAACGCTCTTCAAAAAAAAAAAAAAAAAAAAAAAAAAAGTTGTGATCTCTTCCCTACAGTATGACTTTCAGTCTCAGAGGCTTGACTCAGTGGTTTGAAACAAACATCTTTCAATCTTTTTGAGAATGGAAAAAATAGTTATAAGTGCAGAATTGGAATATAGTAGGTTTTAGCAGGAAACATGGACACTGGGATTGTTCAACACAAACACCTTTTTTATTCCATGGACAGCAAAGCCAATTCTCTTTTGTATGTCCACATGGAGTGGATTTGCCGAAAAACTTCCACAGATAAAATCTTCTTCACTCACTGTCAAATATAAATAAAAGGAGAAGTTTTGTAGCCTCATTGCTGGGGCATATTACCCTTTTTCACCATTGCCTCCAGTTATTTAGTGAATTGAGGTATCTGCTGTCTGTTTTCTGTCTGAATCTGGGACTTCTTGTGTCAGATCCTCTCACTGCAAAATGAGTTTGATCTAGTGTTTCATAGGGTCTATTTTTGGTGGTATTCTCCTCCATCTCACCACCAAATGAGCTACTTTTTGGTGAAAACAGGGGTTTAGGACCCCTTTAACCAAGCATTGGGTAAAGAAAGATTGGGATATTTTAGTGACTAGCTGTGTTCTACTGCTACTTTTGCATTACAAGGTGACATATTCAATGTAAGAAACTCATAACCGACTGAAATATAGCAGTCTCCTGGGTGTAAAGGAAGCATAAGCCGATGAGAATTGGCTCAGGAAAGGCAGCATTCATTCATAGTTAATCTCTTTTTTTGTGTCACTTAGCTAATAAGGAGAATAGCTGAGACCCACAGACTGCTTCCTTTCCTATTGTCCCCCAGAGTGTAGCTTGTGGGACTGAAAGAGTGAAAATTAAATTACCTTCTCATGCTTCAGATGAGTTGGATACCAAGGGATGCTTGAATAAAGTTCTAATCAACAGCCAGTTTTCTGTGTGTAGTCAGAGAGGAGAAAAAAAACGTGAATGCAAGATAATTATAAAGTCAGTCTCTGGCACAACAATTACTGTAAAAGGGAAGTCAAAGAACAACCTGCTCCTTTGAGACATTAAAAGATGGTGTCGTCAAGGTATACTGACTCCTGACCTCATTTTCTCTGTGTGCTGTTATGAGCAGGTGGCGGGGAATATGGCTTGTGTGTGTCCTTTCAGTTCCAGAAATCTGGGAGGCTTATGTCACCCTTTATTTTACAACAAACGTTCAACCTTCCCTGTTATCTTTTCCCAATATCTCTTTGTCCTTATTGCCCTTGCTTTGTCCTTGCTTAAATATATACCTGTCAGGTGAAAGACCACATCTATCTGTTTTTAATTGTGTAATAAATCTTTACACAATTAAAACTGGAGTGGCCAGTGTGAGACTGAGACATGATCATCTGCTTATACCCTTGCAAATTTTCTGCAACCTGTAATTACCTGGGCATAAGCTAACTACTTTAGGTGCCCGAGTTCTTTGGTTGTAGGTGCAATCGAGTGCCTTAGTATCTCTAAATGACCAACCATTTCTTAAAAACTTAAGTTGAAAAAAATGGAGATTTTAGGATGAGCTGAAAATTGGACCCTAGGTATGCCTTGTTTTACTGTTCCTAATTCTTGGCTTGAGCCATGAGAAGGATTGTTTAACATGGTAGAACATGAAATAAATTGGTAGTGTATTTTGAGTCACTTCTGCTGTAGCAGTACAAATTGCAGCCTTTGGAAAAATAATATGCAGGGAAGTAGGAGCATACAATTCATCTTAAGAGTGACTTTATTGAAGCAGAGGGAATTTTCCACACATGCACAAATGGTGACTCCTGCATGTCCTGTGGCTTAGTAAACCTTAGCTGGATTTGTCCGGGTCTCACAGAAGGTTCTTCAGTATTGTCAATAGGAGTAACTTACCAGTCCTGAGGTTCATATTTCAGGCTTCTGAACTGCTCTCCATGCAACTGCTTTTGAATATATACAGTTGAAAGTACAGTGGGCCCTTAATTATCCAAAGGGGTCAGGACCATATCACTTCTGGATTATTGAAAGTTCACATTTCTGCAGTATGTCTGTTGCTTGTACAAATACAAGCTCTTCAAATATGCTGCTGAGGTGTTTCCCTGAAAATGAGTGCATTGACATTAGACAAAATGCAAGAAAATGTGTGCACTAAATGTGATAAATACATAGAAATAAAAACCAGAAGCACAATGGGAAAAGGAAAAGCAGAGGCCAACAGCAAGTTGTCCAAGTCAGTGAGTAGAAAATAGTAAGATTCTGCTGTACTTGGGTTTTAACTATTTATATTCTTCAAGACTTTAATGCCCATCACAAAGAAACTCAACTGATATACTCACCTGAAAGGCAGGCGCAAATTGAATCATGTTTAACTGGATGAAGATGAAGGGTTATATTGGAACGTTTTGGACAATGTTATTAGAAGATGGCAGAATTGACAGTCCGGATAGTTCAAGCATATGTGAGGGAGGCTTTCCAGTCTCAAAGTCACTGGACCTTTGCAAGCAGATCAGTGTAGTCCATCCAATAAATCAGCAAGCTGGTGACTTCTTGGTGTGGTTTCTCTCTTACGATTTTTCTGGAAAGCCCCAGAAAAAATTGCCTGTTAAAACATGGGTGAAATAAATGCTTGCTCTTTCTTGTGGTCACTGCAGCAGGATACTCTCCACTTAACTGTGCCAAACCTTGGCAGATCCTTCTATGCGCTTAATAAGAGAGCATAACAAAAGAATGGATTTAAAAACAAACAATACATGCCAAGACATAAATCTTTATTTTATAAAACGTAGCATAAAGTGAATGATGGGTCTGGTGAATGTTAGGAAAAGGGTTGCAATGTTAATCGTTTTGAGGCTGACCCACACTAGGACACCAATCAAAGTTAATGAGCTGAGTGTACATTAAAAGGACAATACAGAACACATCTGCTTTAATGGCATCTCTTCTCTGTTTTTGACTGCACCTTCAGGTAACGTAGAAATGATGAATGAGGCGCTTAGATTAAAAACCTTGTGGATTATCATTAACTGAATTCAAATCAGAAAGACTAGCATTGCTTATCATAGAAATGGACTTACAACAGATATGACAGCCCTCATCCAAGCATTTCAATTTACCAACAGAAGGGTTTTTTTAGTAAGTATTTAAACAGTGTATAACGTATCTCTTCTCTGGCTGCCAGTCTGGAAGACATTGATCAATGCATCTTTCTTGTTATATGCTTGATGGCTGAGTTTTAAGCTTTTTCAAAGAAAGTAGGAAATAATAGAACCTATTTGTTGACATGGAAGCAAAAGAAAGCAGTAAATGTTCTGGGTTGTTGGTTTTTTTGTTTTGGTGTTTAGGTTGTTGGGGTTTTTAGATAGAATTGTGCAGCCATAAGGCTGACTAGTGTTACATGCAAGAAATTTCATGGAAGTGATTCCAGGGACTGTATTTTTTGTTAAGAGTGGGAATGTGAAGATATTGTCTCTTTCTTGTGCTACTTTCATTTAGTCCAAGAGAGGCAGAAGAAGCTGGAGACTCTGCCATTATTCAGTTGTGTTACACCCAAGCCTGGTGGCTACTGGTGGGATGAAGCTCCTACAATGTTGAGTGCTGCACAGATGCATGGTAAAAAAAGGGATTTACCTTGTGGAATTTATAGTCTAAATGAATGCAACAGACAAATTACAAGAGAGACTGCTTAAACCTTGTAGGTCATTTTATGTTGTTTGTGAGTTCTTGGTTTTGCTGCTCTTTCAATGCAAAAGTGAGTCAGTTTTAAAAAAAAATTGTTGGCTTTATTTATTTTAGTTTTGTTTTTTAAACAACTATTAAAAGATCTTTGAGTTCTTAGTGCCTCAAGAAGTCAAGAAAGGCTCCCCAAGTAGTTATCCCCATTGTCTCTCAATTTAAAGTTTATTTCCTTAGGATTTGTTCCTAGAATCATAGAATCATAGAATCGTTTAGATTGGAAAAGACCTTTAAGATCATCAAATCCAACTGCTAACCTAGCACTGCCAAGTCCACCACTAAACCATGTCCCTAAGCACCACACCTACACGTCTTTTAAATACCTCCAGGGATGGGGACTCAACCACTTCCCTGGGCAGCCTGTTCCAAAGCTTGGCAACCCTTTCAGTGAAGACATTTTTCCTAATATCCAATCTAAACCTCCCCTGGCGCAACTTGAGGCCATTTCCTCTTGTCCTATCGCCTGTTACTTGGGAGAAGAGACCGACCCCCACCTCGCTACAACCTCCTTTCAGGTAGTTGTAGAGAGCAATAAGGCCTCCCCTGAGCCTCCTTTTCTCCAGGCTAAACAACCCCAGTTCCCTCAGCCGCTCCTCATAAGACTT
>NW_008795907.1:2432712-2444123 GCF_000699145.1 Aptenodytes forsteri | reverse complement strand
CTAATTCCTATGTATCATTCTCAGGCACTTCTGTGGTTTCTAACACATCCATAACCCTTGTGTCTTTGCTGCCACATGGATCTCCATCCCCTACCTCCACTGAGACGGCAGACCGAAGGACCTCGCTAGCACACCGTCCCTCAAACATTGGTGTGCCGCCCCCAGGATTATCTCTAGCAAGCCTGGTTTTATCCCTTTCCCCCTTCAAATCTAGTTTAAAGCTCTTTCAATGAGCCCTGCTAACTCCTGTGCAAAGATCCCTTTCCCCCTTTGAGACATGTGTATCCTGTCTGTCACCAGCAGGCCTGTTGTCATGTAGACTGACCCACGATCAAAAACCCCAAAATTCTGCTGGTGGCACCAGGCTTGGAGCCAGGTGTTGATGTGCTGGCCTGTACCTTTAAAGCCAAGAAGAACTTTATGCAGAGGCTTCTGTATGTAGCATTATTATTAGCATAATTATGTAGCATAGTCTGAGAGCCTTTATTAAACTTGAGCTGGAGATCTGAAATTGGGAATTAATAGCTTTTTAGAGTTTGGATCATTGTATTTCTTCATGAGGGCAAACGTTGTATGGCTAGATTCATCCTATGCTGCCTTCTGCCTTTGGCAGTATAACCATAGGCCATTCTGTGGGGAGATGTCTTGAAAGAAGAATAGTATTACAAGGATCCCTGCCTGGGAGACATGAAACTGAATAGCTGATGCCTATTCATGCTGCTTTCTAAGAGGCATATGCTTTAAACAACAGCAGGAAATACTACAGTGGCAAGCAAAGAGCTGTACCCAGTATCTGCTGATTCTGGAGAAATTGCTGAGGTGCCACTGAGTTGGACAAGACTTCATGGCACGTAGTGGCTGTTTAACATCGAGTTTGTTTGGCTGGAATTAAGCAGGATCATGAGATTTTAGACATAGCAATATAATTCTTGTTTAAATTTTAACCTGCAGCTACTGATAGTATATACTGTTAAAAACAAATGAGAACATGCATTCTTCTAACTAAAACTTTCATTTGTAGTCTGGGGTTTTCCAAAGTGCTGAAAGTAGTATCTGCATTTTTAAAGGCTATCAAGACTTTGTCCAGAAAACAAAGGAAACTGCTAGTGCATTCTGCTGCAGTGTTTTGTCTGGCTGAGTAAAAGGTTTGAGCTGCAGCTCAGCAACCTGCTTAATCTTAACCTGAAATCTGGACAGACTGTGCCTTCTACTGCAGCTCCTCTGACTGATGAGAGGCTGCACTGGTGTCCTGGTGCTAATTCTCTTCCAGATGAAAAGCTGCAGTGGTAGAAAGGCTCTACAGTAAAATTTGGAAAACGTGTTCATAACTGCTTTCTTCCTCCGGGAAAGGGGAGTGTTGTGAGAGCTAGGACCTGATCATAACCTTTGCTTTGGTTGCTCCATATCATGCCTAGTGACACAAAGTAACTGCTGGGTCTGTGAACTGCAGCCCTGGTCAGGAAACGGGAAGGAATCCCTCTCTGACCGTGAGTTAGTATGCTGGCTCCAAGACTAGCCTGCAGTGTGAAGGGACATTGCTGGAGGGGAAACAGAGAAAGGGGATAGCAGAGTAGACCTGAACATGGTTTATGCTAAAGAAAGACCTCAGAGGACAATCTGGTGTGCTGGCGAATTGCCATGAATGGATGAAAACACTTCATCTTTAGCATCCTGCAGTAGTGTCTGACTTGAGAGATGAGCTGTTGCCCTACCAGTCAGAAAAAGGGCCTAATGGAGGAGTGTTAATAGAGGAGGGCTGGGAAGATCATGAGTTTGGTTAAAGGGCAGTTAGAGCATAAGCTCACCTCTCTGAAATCACAATGCTTTTGTCATAAGCAAAGGTGCTAAGGAAATTGCAAGTTTGGGTCTACAAGGGAATGATTCAGCCATGGGAGAGTGAATATCAGTTTAAAAAAAATAATGAGAAGGGCATTTTTTTGGGCTAGCCTTACTGTTTCTTACACAGGTGAGAAGACTATCACATTACTAATTTTTCTTACTGAATGACTCTCATGAAGTGAGAACACATGGAACAGCAAGTTGCCATCAAGTTTAACAAATTACAGAGACTTTTATTCTACACTGTAAAGTCAGTGTATCTACAGAGTAGAGTCAGATGCGTGCCTTGGTCAATTTTTAATGGCATGAAAGACTTAAGGGAATTGTTCTTAGCATTTCCAGCATTATAATATGAAAGCACAGGAAGGATCTTGGTATTTAAACACGGCTGTGTGTAGGCATAACACCCTTTACTGCACACCATTAACTGAGGATTAAAGGAGTTGTAAGACTCTGGCAGTAATGAGAGATTTCATAGAAGCCTTATGGTTTTCCTGTTCATCTTGTCAGTAAAAATAAACATGACTTGCTAGGGCTCACTGGTGGTATCTGTTACCATGGAGACCGGGGTTCAAGTTATTTTTAGGGCACAGAAAACTGGTGATTGTGGACCCATATCAAACCTTTCTCCTTTAAAGCAAATATTGTGTATAGGCACAGTTAAAGACTCTAATTTGCAGAAGTGCCCATGCTGTAAGAAGCATGAATGTTAAGGATCAGACCAAAGGTCACTGGGAGCTCAGTTCTTCCACTGATGGGGAAGCTAAGCAATAAAAAGTCACTCTTGATGATGTGCCTTAGAAAGTTGTAATTACTGATGTCCGAGGAAAAGCAGTGCTTAACAAAAGCAAAACTTGAAAGAACTATTGCTCTGCAGATGATATTAAATAACACACATAATGGACTAAAAGCAACAGGGACGCAGAATCATGTCTTAGTGTGGCCTACAGCATTATTGTGCCAGATTTTAGTGTCTTGGGGCACTTCATAAAAAGAAAGCTCCTTGGACTGGATTTTTAGCATCAACTGTTCATACACAGAATACATGGCACAGTCTCCCCATCTACTATCCTATTCAGCTGGAGTACACCTGCTTATATAAATGAGCTAGGTGCGTTACATGTGTCCCATTCATATATGATGCAATATTTGCTGTTAGAACTTATTGCTAACCACAGTAACCTTTACTTGAACCTGCTCTCTCTTGTGGCAATAGGAAGTTTTCTTCCTGACTTCTAGCATCTTGCTGAAGAGATGAAGAATAATGTTGATATTGTGCAACTTTCAACTCCATGGTTTTAAAGGGATGTGTTAAACTATCAGGTACACATAGTATTCTGTCCAATTTGTCCAGTGCTTTTAGGTTATACCAGATGTTTTCCTGTCCTACCACAGCATGTAGTTTTAGGCTGGTTGAGAGAAATGTGCATGCATTATCTAATTTCTTATTTCTTCTTTTTAAACTACCTCATCAAAAGTGACCAATGTGTAGTGTTACCATTTGCAAGCTGATAAAATGTAGCAGTGTATTCTAATGAAACTGTTCATGTAAATTAGGAAGAGTTTCTGAGGCTAATATCCAGTTGATTTTCAGTTAGCAATCGTGAGTACAATTTTTGGAAATCTATGCAGGGAACGATCAAGAAGAACATCTGTTTTTGAAAATGGCAATTTAAATTTCAAAGAAACTATTTACATTTTAATAGCCCTATTCTCTGAAAGTTCCTGGGGTCTGATACTTCTGATTAGGAAAATGATCTCTGGACCCACATTTTGTATTTGGTATTCATTATAGTAACAGCCCTAATGAAATTATCTTGTATTAATAAGGATGCACGTAATGTGCAATTACAGAGGGATTCCATTGTCATTTAGCAATGAATTGTCATAGCATTCCTTTAAAGTCTGGGATTTCACCAAAAGGCATGGAGAACGGCATCTAAAATAATTCTCAAAGGATCAAACTGAAAAGTATTTTAGTTGCTTCTTTTGATCAGGAGAAGCTCTTTTTTGTTTTCAGCTTCTTTGCCAATGTAACTTGCTAAAAGGCTGACTGATGTAGGGGTAGACTTTCAAGCAGCCTTATTCTATTTAAAATTTAGGCTCCTCGGTGAGCTGGGTATTTTTAAATACTCCCTCATTGGTGTCTATTAAACAGTGCCACAATATTTAGTAAGTCTTTTCAATATGCAAAGAGCCTAGTATTGTTCTTGATCTTTTGGAGGGTTTAGAGTTACTGTAAGTTACATATGTGTGTCTGTATATAAAATGCATCCTGATACTTCAGCCTGGGGCTTACTCTAGAACAATTGACAACATTGCCTAATAATGTTGCCAGACACTTCCCATGATAAGGTCTTACTGTCCGTGATCTGTAACTCTGAACATCAGGAGACTGAAATTTTCAGTGTAAGATATTTGCTGAAGACTGATTGTTTGATTGTTTGGGGGGTTGGGGTTTTTTTGGGGGAGGAGGATGGTTGTGGCACAGAGCCAGAAAAGCTTCACCATTGTCAAGAATGAAGCTGGGACAAAAGACATTCACCTCTGCTAAAATTCTGGTGACTTTTCCTTTGAAGAGGCCTAATGCCCTGACTCTTCGAGGCAGGAAATTGAAATCTGGTAGGGATTAACCATTGGGTCATGGATGTGCCTTTTGATTTCCCCCTGAAATTGAAATTAAACCTGTCCGTGTGGGGATATTTTTAATCATTGTGGTTTGTGATGTGCCCACTGGATAACGGCTTTTTTTGTTAGCCTCTGTCTATCCTTCCTCCCAAAATAGCTGCACAAACAGGGAGGTACAGAGAGCATGATCATCTGTGACTTCCTTCTGATCTTTCCTCCACACTGAATTTGTATAATTCCCATTAAAGACTCCCTCCTGCTACCTTGCAAAGATAGTCCTAGCCTCTGTTTTCTATCATGATACTCCTTCTCTTTCTCATCTAATTCAGTTCTTTGGCATTCTCGTGGGCTTAACATTTGGCACCCTTTTCTTTAGAAAATTTTAAACAGCTCTCATCAAGAGTTTTATATATCATGACAAGTTTATAACTTAACCAGAAGTTTTCAAACATGCTTAAGGAATGCAGGGGTTCTCATCTCCAATGACAAACCTTCAGAAGGTTTTCAAAATGTCAGGCTAGATTATTAGGAAACACCAATGTGTAAAGACAAACTACATGCCTAAGTGAAGGCAAGAACAGAGATCTGTGAAACCTCTTTATAAAGTTCGGTGGGTTAAAGAATTTATATATGGTTAGAGTTCAAATTAAAATTGCCAGCTTGGCAGTTAGGCTGTGGTGGGCAGTTGATTATCACAACATCACCTACAGTTTTGTCGGCAGATCATCACAGTTGCTGTTTTTTATTTAAGAAATTCATGCCTGGAGCATCTGGTGTAAAGTGTATTGGAACAGATATGTGCAGTGCATCTGTCTGTACTAAGACAGCTACTAGTCCATGCTGTCAATCTAATAACTTTCAGAAGCCCTAAAAAAAACCCAATGTAGTTTTAGAGAAGCATTGATATTTGCGAGATGCTCAAATACTTCATTTATGGGAGCCAAATGCCTAAGCGATTAGGCAGATATAGCCACCATTTTATAAAGGCAGAAAATCAGAACAAAGTGCAATAAATGTTTAATCGTTTGTTTTATTTAGGTCTTTCTATTTATTCACTATTACAATGCCTGAGAAACTTAAAAATATTGGGTTTTTTCTTTGTTGTGCAGTCATAGGCACATTCCCACCTTATGGGGAAAGAATAGAAGCCAAAATGTCCCCTATAAAACTCACTTCAAGCTAACTGAAGTTGGAAGGAGTTTCTCTATGGACTTTGGATCCCACCCTGGGAGATTTTATGGGTTGCCCAAAATCACTTCTGCAGTCTGTGCAGGAGCCAGAAGGAAATCCAGTCCTAATACATCTTAGTTCAATGCCATTTCCTCAACCACTCTTAAAATTGTGTTGACCTAAATCTGGTGGGAGAGGTGCAAGCTAATTCAAGAGCACTTCCACTGCCAGGACTGAAGTCACTCCAGATGTCATGCCAGTGTAACAGATGACCAAATCCTGCTCAGCATGTCTGTGGGGTGCAGTGGAGCTTGATGCCCAAGTCCCTGAGCTAATGTCAGTCCTGCTAGTCAGTCCATTTGGTGTAGCACATTGCCCATCTCAGCTGACCAGCTGAGGTCCAGGATTGCAGTGTTGGGCACAAGCTGTTGAGCTCTGCCAGGATACACTGCACTGCAGAGAAAATTGGAATTACCACCTATGCTGCTTTAAAATCTCTCCCTGTCTTGACTGTGCAAAACGGGGAAGATAAAGATAATAGTACTAATTTTTATTATAGTGAAGCTGGGTGACTTCGGGAGAGGTCAGAGCTGCTGTTTCAAGAAAAACTTGCATGTACAATAAAGCCATTTCTGTCCTGGCATTTAATGAGAGTGTCTTGGCCAGAGCTGCGATCATAATCTTCTTGATTAAAACCTTTTTGGATTTCTTGATTCAGACCAATACTCTGAAAACTGCCTATTGCTCAATAGATCGATAAATAAATAAATTTGGAGACAAAAGCAAATAAAATAGACCAGAATCACAACTGAAGTAACTGTAATAACAAACGTGGATTTTATAAAATGATCTTTTAGAAGCACAAAACCTATTGCGCCCAATTCAGTTAGTTTGTTTGCTTTAAATTTAAATGTTTATCTTTTGTATGCTATCGAGACTACTTGGCCTCCAAGTGGACTCTGTTCAGGCCTGTTATCGAAGGGTGGTCCAGATTCTCTGTGTACAGGCGGGACGGAACTGACTTCATTTCAACTGCAATGACCTGCAGAGTTAGAAAGGCCTGTTACCAAGGCAGGAAGGTCCTCAGACACTGTTGCTACAGACTGCTATGTTTCACAGAGTTTGGGTGTTTGGACCTCAATAGATTTTGAGTACTCTCTTCTGCTGTCATAAGCTGCTTAAAGGAATACTGCCAATCTAGGTGCATTGATAGGTCCCAAGTAATCACAATCAGTCCATGCGTAGAGTAGGTGTGATTTTCCTCTAGCTATTGTCAGACTAGTTCAGCTTGTCTACTTATGCCCATATCAAAGTTTCAGCAGAAACCCAGCGCATGCAGATTAAGCTAGCCATTGAAGTAATACTTATTCTGTGTGAATATATATTTTAGTTTGAGAAGAACGCGTAAACTCCAAATATTGTTTCAGTGAAGTAGCTGCTTTGCAGATGCACCTAATTTTTGTTGAGCTATTTGCACTGGTAAATATTAAAGTTTGACTGTATTTGTAAAATTATATTCATTAATGCAAATTGCTTGCAGGCTTTAGTATACTTATGTAAACAGTGTTCATATACCATGTTCTCATTATGGATGCAGCAAACTTAATGCAGCTCATGTTGCTATTTCTTTGAGCGCTTTTTTGGGGGAGAGAGAAATGATGGCTATCACATTTGAATATGATGCCTTTAGTTGTCTTCTTCGAGGGTCCTGCTCTTGAAGAAATAACGCTGGGTCAGTTTTCCATAAAATTCTACCTGGCCATGACAGCCTTCTGTTTAAATCAGTGGTACAACCCAAGCTGAGTTAAGATGCCAAGTGAAATTTTTCTCTTTGCTTTTTTCTGCACTTTTATTTCAATGAATTGTGATGTAAAAAATTCTATCATTAAATGTGAACAATCAGTTTTATGGTTTTCCATTACTATTAAGGCACTAGTTTACCACTTCAGTACTACTGTACTATGTACTTTAGTTTGTATTTCTATATTTTTGCATAATGCATAGGAATCACTGATGCGTTAAAAATACTGGCTTTGCAGTCACTCTGCAAATAACAAGAGTTTTTCTTGCGGACCTGACTTGATTGAATATTATTGTTGTTTACTTTGTTTACATCTGCAATGTGATAGACACTGACTATTCAAGAAGCATGTTGCCATCTAAACAGTACTCTTTAAGTACAGTGCCAGAACTGTCATGAGTACACTCCTCATTATAGTTGCCTATAATTTCCCTGTGTTGCAGAATCATGGAGCTGGAAGAAATCTTTTCCATTCCTCTGTAAGATGCCCGTGTTCAAGTAACATCTACCTGATACTGGGAGATTAGGGACTTAGAATCTGAGGTGTTTGCTTGAGTGCAGGGACTCCATTTCTAAACTGCTCTTAAAAACCTCCATTACTGGAAACTGTACAGCCCTTTCAAGCAGTGTATTAAAGAAACTACACATTTATTTTGAAAGAGCTGCTACTGATTTATGCTAAACTTAGAAACATGGTATTTAGAAACAACTTTGCTTCTTCCTTTTCCTAGGTAATAACCAGAACCTGGCCCTGGTCCTGCAGTGAGTTCCCCTTTGATAGAGCTGCACAGTGACAGGATTTCCAATGACACAGTTATTCTAATAAAAGGAAGCGATCCTACTTCATTTTAGTGGAGGTCGGCAGCTTAACTGTTCCCACTGTCTGTCACCTGAATGGTGGCTAGTGCCTTCAGGTGAGTTAACGTTCACCCGTTTGCTAAAATAAGTTTGTCTAATCTTGGTATCTAATCTTGTCTAATAAACTCTGTCTAGTCTTGGGAAACAAATACAGCATAAACTTACATGCGTGTGAGAGCAATGTTGCCTCCTGGTGTCACTGGCCCCTTACAGGTAAAACATTGATCTTCTGAGAATTGCTGAGGGAAAAAAATTACCTTCCTTGGATGTTTTATAAGTGTATAGACCTCCAGTTGCTGATGATAGGCTGTACAATTGAAGCACGGCTCCTCTGGAATCACACCATTCTGTAGCGGGGTGGCATGACCTCCCTAGGAGAGCTTCCCTTCTCTCCTTTGGAGCTAAGCAGGCAACAGATTTGCCCCACTCCCCTTTCTGGAATGAATTGTGCCCCCAAATGTGTGTCAGTGCTGCTCTGTAGGTCAGTCTGAGGGTAAGCTCTTTCCTCTCAGTTCTCTGTCAGGAGTGGTTTGATATTGGGAGATAGAGAAGTTGAGGTGTTTGTTTGAATGCAAGAACTACAATGCTTGGTTCCTTCTACAATGTATTAGAGGGTCGGATACAGTAGAGTTAGAGCTCAGAGTAGTGCAAAGGCCTCATCAGAAACATGGAACACAGTATGTTTTAGGAGAGGCTATATAGACAGAGACAGCTGAAGTGTGGGAATGAAATCAGGACAGAGGTCTCCATTGTCACAAGTGCTGTGGAGAAGGTGAACAGGGAGATTATGTTTCTTACAGTACAGAAATCAGAAAGCACCTCTGAAGCAATAATATGAGCATGTTTGAAACAAACCAAGAGGAAGTATTTTTTCATACATTGCATAGTAATAGTTGTGGAATGTTGCCAGAGGCTATAGAGGAGACTGGAAATGGATTTAGAAAAATAACTGACAAGTTCAGGTATGAGAATTTCCATCAGTCACAAGAAGCCTGAGGGTCCAGATACAGCTTCTAGAAATCCCTCTGCTGCTGGTTCCTGGAGTGTATAGCAGGGAAATAAACATCCTGTAAGGAGATTTCCTTAAGGAAAGAGTAAGTAAAAATTTACTATTAGCCACTGAAAAGTAAAGTTTACAAGGTCAGATAAATCCATAGCCACACCCTGAGTATCTGCTCTTATGTTTGCTGCACGCTTGTATTCCTGCAGTGGGCTTGTAGCAGGACAAAGCTTAACTAGCTATATTTATTTTAATTTGTTTTCAATTCCTGGTAGTATTACTTAAGATAATGACTGCACACTAACTTAGGTTATCCTATAAACACAGTTACAATGGTTTCAAAGGTACTCCATGATACTTGTTACTTTATATTGCCTCTTCACTTAAAAGCCAACTGACCGTTGGAGAATGGGCGGCAGTATTCTGTCAAATGTGGCTGCCACACTCTTGTTCTGCATTATTATGCTTTGGAAGGGATTCTTGTGCCTTTCCATGCCAGAGTAATGGCTTGGAGCACAGTAGGCATGTCCCATTTGTGTCACAGGGCTGGTTATTCCTGCAGCAGATGCAAGAGAAATTCAAGGGTTGCTTGCAAAAATATTGCCTTTTCATTGCTTGCACAAGCTCTTTTCTCCATTTCTTATGAGCTTCCCCACCAAAGGACAGGGCTAACAACAAGTGATTGTAGTCCTGCTGTTCCTCACTGGCCTGCTAAAGGGGGCTGCCATGAAGGGGAGTAACTCCTCTTGATTCAAATCATGGAGCCCTGGGATGATCCTTGTGCAGAGTGGAACAGGAAGTTAGAGAATACGTACCTCTAAGAGATGTATTGCCTCTGCAGTGATGCCTCCTTAGCAACGGAACATAAAAAACATTATTTAGCCCTAATCAACACAGTTTCATTAGCCTGACAAACTCTTCTCAGGAACTGCAACTCTGATTTGGCTGTTAAAGTAGAACTAAAAGATCGGTCTCAAAAATTGGTCTAGACGTACTACGATAAGAGTCAGAATTTTCTGCTTTTTTTGCGGCTCAGGGTGGAGCTTGATCATTAACTGATTCCTTCAGTCTTTGAGAAATGTGACAGCTGGCTATGAGATCCCCTTCCATCATTACATCTTTTCTATAGAAGCATGTTAACAGCTGTATTTTCAAAGCATTATACAGGGATTCAACCACATGACTTGTGTTAATAACAGCAGGAAATGCACAGCTAAATCTCCACCTACTCCTTTAAGAACTTGCCTTTTGCTATCCCAGGGCTATCTTTTGCAAAATAGCACTTATTTTTAAGTGTTCAAATTACTTTCTTTAAACTACGTCTGCTTCATCAAGAAAAGGGTAAGCCTGCTCTTTTGTATGCCGCTGCTTGGATGAGCAGTGCCTGTGAAATACCACTTACAGCAATGCCAGTTTTAAAACTTGCATCCATGCATTAACTAGATGTTCTTGGCTGAATGTGTCTTATTATAGTTATTAACAGGCCACAGGAAATAGATAATTGGGAAATGAAAATGAAAGATTGCTATACTTCTTTGTGTAAGTAAGCAAAATAGGAAAGGTGGCTTTACAGACACATTTACAAAACCTCATGCAAAGGGAGGAGAGGAGTGGCTGTCTGTCCTGGTTTCGGCAGGGGTAGAGTTAATTTCCTTCCTAGTAGCTGTGTTTTGGATTTAGGGTGAGACCAATGTTGATAACACACCGATGTTTTAGTTGTTGCTGAGCAGTGCTTACACTAGTCAAGGACTTTTCAGCTTCCCATGCTCTACCGACTGAGAAGGCTGGAGGTGCACAAGAAGCTGGGAGGGGGCACAGCCAGGACAGCTGACCCAAACTGGCCAAAGGGACATTCCACACCATGGGACGTCATGCTCAGTATATAAAGCTGGGGGGAAGAAGAAGGAAGGGGGAGACGTTTGGAGTGATGGCGTTTGTCTTCCCAAGTAACCGTTATGCTTGATGGAGCCCTGCTTTCCTGGAGATGGCTGGGCACCTGCCTGCCCATGGGAAGTAGTGAATGAATTCCTTGTTTTGCTTTGCTTGCGTGCGCGGCTTTTGCTTTACCTATTAAACTGTCTTTATCTCAACCCATGAATTTTACTTTTTTTTTCC
>NW_008795907.1:2409040-2432504 GCF_000699145.1 Aptenodytes forsteri | reverse complement strand
GCCCAATGTGGGGCCCCATGGAGAAGGGTATCCAGTTTCTGAGAGAATTAGCTGTGCTGAAGGTGATTTATGACGACCTGAACAATGAACAACTATCTGAAGATCCAGATGAAGTCAAGTGCACCGGTGTCCACTAGAGCCTTATACTTCTGTGGGTCTGATGTGCCAGGCCACCGAATACACACAGTCTAGTAAACCTGGTTGTCTCTTCCTCCCTCATCTCGGCTGGGATGGGGGAGAGAATCTCCAGGAAAGCAGGGCTCCATCACGCGTAACGGTTACTTGGGAAGACAAACACCATCACTCCAAACGTCCCCCCCTTCCTTCTTCTTCCCCCCAGCTTTATATACTGAGCATGACGTCACATGGTATGGAATATCCCTTTGGCCAGTTTGGGTCAGCTGTCCTGGCTGTGCCCCCTCCCAGCTTCTTGTGCACCTCCAGCCTTCTCAGTCAGTAGAGCATGGGAAGCTGAAAAGTCCTTGACTAGTGTAAGCACTGCTTAGCAACAACTAAAACATCGGTGTGTTATCAACATTGGTCTCACCCTAAATCCAAAACACAGCACTGTACCAGCTACTAGGAAGGAAATTAACTCTATCCCTGACGAAACCAGGACACTCTCAAAGAGCTTTATACAGTTAATGGTTTTTATTGGTTAGGATTTGTAAATCATTTGGAAACTTCCTTGGCCAGAAGCTGTTGGACATGTGCCTTGTACAGTGAGGCTCTAACTGCAGAAGGGTAGAGGGGAAGACATACAGGAGGGAGGAGTGAGGAAGAGAGCATTAGGTTTGTTCAGCAGGACTACTCAGTGTAAAGATGTAAGCGGCTGTAGAAGGTTGGGTCAAAGTCTGTCTCACCCAATACTTTATCTCTGGCTATGGCCAGTGGTTGAAGTCTGTAGGATAATGTGAAAACATGCCAATGATGCACTATTCAGACTTTCACTGAATAGTATCCCAGCCTCCAGCATTTTCAAGCTCAGGGTCTTCCTGAACCAGAGATGATATTTCTGGATTTTATAATCCACATTAGATTGCTTTTCTGTTGGTATACTCAGTTAGTTTTGAACCCCTGTAAGCTTTATGGCATTTGCAGTGTCCTGTAGTGGGGAATTCCACACTTGTTCAAGGAGGGAAGCCTGGTTTGTTTCGTTTTGAGTTTGCCTTTTGCTAATTTAATCTGGTTACTTAAAGGTACTAAGAGGTGGTAGTGACTCTGAGTCTTTAATCATGTATGTAAAGTTAGGATTATTTTCTGCCATGTGTATGACTTCACGTTTCATTACATATAATTTAATTTCCTAATTGTTTTCATATTTTTTCAATCTTGGAAGGTCTTTTTGCAACATTTGGTCTTTATCTTTAATATCCCAGATAGCTTTGTATCATTGCCAGATTTCACCATTATTCACTTCGTTTTCAAATCACTTATGAGTATGCTGAACAGTGTGCACCCAAGGTTGACAGCACTCTGTATCCTGAAGAGAACCAGGCAGCGGAAAGAAATGGACACCAAATTGCCATTGCAATCAAGGAGGACTTAGTGGGTGCAAAGCAGGATGGTAAAAGCAATGTAGAGCCTGGGTACCGGTGACATGGGACCTTGTAGGTGCCAGCAACTCTAATGGTTGGATAGAGATGGCCATGGGAATGGCTCAACAGAGTGACCTGGTGGCCCTGCACCTCTCTTCCAAACCAGCAGCAAATGCCAAGCACATCCCTTGTCTCAAGTACCTTAAGACAACAGTTCCCAAACTAGAGGCTGCAACCTTAATGAGGTCACGGATGTTTTGAGGTGTTGGTGATGTTGAAAGACCCTTTTTTGCTTCATTGCCTGCTTTCAAGGTAAGAATTGTAGCTTTTCTGTTGCTTGGAGCATTGCCATTACTACTAGATAGGTGACAGGTATGTTGGGGCAGTATGTCTCCTCTCTTATCCAGAGATAAGAGAGCTGCCTATGCTGGTGGTGGAGGTGGGCACCACCTGAGTTAGCTGTATCATTGCTCCCTCATTCAGAGCTGCTGCTTGACAAGTTTCTCCCCTATATCCCCACCCATCCAGAACAGCTCTTTACAATGGGTGCAGCAAATTAGGGAACTGAGAAGTGAGCAGGTGTGAAAGCTCAGGGCTGGCAAATCTCTCTGAACAATCTGTGTTCATTTGTCATGTGTGGACGTTGTAGTAAAGACAAGGACAATGAGATTTATTACCGGAAGTAATAGAAACTTCAGAATCACAACCCAAAATTGTTTCTAATATACTTCCAGATTAGATACAATCAGAACTGGAATGCAGCCTGTGTCAATGTGTCATTTTGTGAATAAGAAAAAAAACTTGAATACAAATGCTGTTTATGTGGATCAGCTGTTACCATGCACAACTAGACTTTAGAAGCAGATTATTTGGACCTCAGGCAATTTATGGTTTGTGTACTTACTGAAATCTTCATCTTTAAATGCTGGTGACAGAAGATAGATGTTCATACACAGCAGCTCTTTTCCCTAAATTCCCTTCCACACAGTTTGACTGAATAAGTCAAAATGTATTCTCCTCTAACCTTCAAATGCAGGACACTATTGTATAACGGATTTTGCTCTCTGTTCAGAGTAGGAGAAAGTCATGTCCTTTTCCAGGGGAGCTTCCGCAGGGCAATAGCTAACCAATACATATGTCCAGTGCTGCTAATCTTTCACTTACAGTATGTCATTGTCTTCTGGGAGGTCTCCGAACTGCCTCAGGTTGGATAACTTGTGGAATAGGACCTGAATATAACATCAAAAAATATTTTGAGGACAAATACTTAGATTCTACTTTTCTTGTGATTGAAACACAGTGTGCCTACAGATACCTAAATAAAGATGGCTTTCTTTGTACCTGTCTCTATCTTCCTTGCTCAAAAATGACAGTGTTCTTCATTGATAAAGTGTTAGTATGCATTTTTGTCAATTTTCTTTTAAATTATGAACTTGCCTGAAATACACAGCTATAAATACAGCTCTTCTCTGGGTTATTGACAAAATATGTCACAGAAATATGAGTCCCTGCTCCTAAATTTAGCAATAGTGGCTTCTTACTAATTTCAGAGATCAGCAGTAGAATCTGCAGGGGACTATTGTGCAAACATCCTGCAAAATCAGTATGCCTTACATAAATTTGCCAAATCCAAATAAACAGAAATATACCTTTTGCCTTTGTTATGATCACATTTGTATGTATCTGTTTGTGTTGCAGCTATTTGAACATTTATGTTATAATTATGCATGTATAATAATGAATGTTAATCATCTGTGTCACAGATTAAAGCCTTTCAACAATGCTAGTCAGCCTTTTTACTCTGCAGCTGCAGTCAGAGGTTGTAGCTGATGGGAGAATTTGGTTTGTGTCAGTTACCACTGAAACCTGCCTGTGACTTTGTGTCTTATTGCATCATGTTCATGCACTTCTTGAACTCTATTGGAGAAAATAGTGAAGTTACTCATTAGTAAGGATTTTTCAAGGCATTGAGATATAGTTCAGAGATTGTTATTTGAGTCTCCATGATAATCACGGGGTGTTTATACATGCCATCTAAAGTTCTTTTGCAGTAAGGATTTAAGTTAACAGAAGAAAGGAATATGTGAAATCAGCTGTATAGCAGAATGAGAAATCAAACATATGCCCAGTTGTTGAAGATGCTTGTAAACAACACGAGTATGATTGCTTGAAGGAATGACAGACAATTAGTGTCCAGCAAAAAGGAGTTGGTGTATTAAGAATAGCTCTGTTGTTAAGCTAGAGAGATCACAAGTTGATCATGCTGCGTTCGTTAATTTTCCAGTTTCCCCTTATAGGGAAATACTCAGTTTTTAAAGTAAAACAAGATATGAAAGTGATTGAGGGATACAAGTTTCTGGTAGGGAAAAGAGTCTTTTTCAGTGTGTATAGTAATAGGGTGATTCTCTGTTGGGGTCACTCTTTCAATGTGACCAGGTAGTGTGCCTCAGCGCTGCCTCGCATTTCTCTCATCTTCTTGTGAAAGGTACAGTGTGATTGGCAAAGTCACTTTCAGAAAAGCGGTGTAGTTATTACTTCTAGTGCTTAGCACTAGCTGAAAAGGCAGTGTTTGCCATCATCAGACAGACAAAAGCTTTTGGGCCCTGGACTGTAATCTACCTGTTTCATGGTTGTGCTCTTTGAGCTACGGTACTAAGAGGAGGTACTCGCGGCAGGGGGGGATATTTACAACAGGTGACATTTCATTTGAAATATCTTTTTCCTCAGTTTTCATTTGTAGTTTCTTGTTGTTTGGCTGCCATCCCATTGTAAATTTGCCTCTCCCACCTTCTGACTCAGGACAACGCCAAGTGTTCCAGTGGTTTACTGCAAAGCTTCTGGTTCCTGCCTTGCTCCCTTTAACTGGGAACATCTAGAACTTTCTGGCAGGACAGGTAGAGGAAAGAGGCTGCTGCTGAGGAAGCAACAGTGCCACTGTGAAGGACAGAGATATAAGGGTTTGCAACAGAGTGCAAATTTAACTGTTTCTCTGCTTTCTCCTGATTGAAGCAAGGTGAGGAGGGGGATCAGTTCAAACAGAATTTGTTCATACATCCTTTGCATTGATGTCTGATGGAGTAGCACAGATATGCTGATAGCCATTTGAGGGAAAAACCTTGTAGCTTCATCTTCTTTTGTGCATTATTGGAAATGTGAATATTTGAAAGAGCCTCTTGAGAAACATCACTTTTGTGAGAGACCCAGGAAAGCAACAGTCAGGTAATCCTATTCACCATATTTCAGACAACACAAACAATACATTGCAAGATACCACAGCAGGATTCATATTGTATTAGTTATTCATTAGTTAGGATTTAGAAATGATGAGGACCTGTGTCCTGGAATGAGTCCATTTCAGTCATTCATGGGATCTAGATTTACATTCTTGTGTCAGTCAGGATAGGACTGCCATAATTTGGATGCACTGATTTCTATCTCTGTGTACAGCGGTATCCTACCCTCCTGCTGTTCTCTGTTGGAAAGGACTGGTGGGAGCAGAAAACTTCAAGTTGCATCAATTGCTTTTGAAAGCATAGTGGTATGTAAATACTTCTTGGGAATCCACAGGAAAAAGAGATAAAGTGCAACAGCATTCTGGCTTACTCTCTTTTTTTTTTTCTTTTTTTTTTTTTTCCTCCCCTCCTTGGCAGCTATTTAGCATCTGTATTGCTGTATCGTTCTGTAGCCAGGCCTCTGGTTAGGGATCCAAGTATGAAAAAGCATTAATAGTGCTCAGACAAGCAGTAATTTTTATGTACATTTCACAAAAGAATTGCCATGGGATTTCACCTGACACAAGTTCAACATATCCTATTGTGAGTATGGACAGTATTGCACTGCAGGAGGAGGATTGTTTCAGAGCAGGAGTGGATCTTGCAGCACTGCTAATTTTTCACCTTTGTGCACTCCGTCCAGTTGTACTAGCAATGTCTCCGCCATTTACATTAGTGTAAGGTGTACTGGAGTGGACAAGGTACCAGGAAACACCAGTTGCTTTCAAATAATTCTACAGTGCTAGTGCAAGGGGAGATTTTTAGAAACTTAGATACATGTTCTATCAATGCAGCCTCAAAGTCCCTAAACCCTTCTCCAAAAAAAATTCAGAGTACAGCACAGTATAAGGACATTGTCAGTTCTTCATATTAATTCTTCATTGTCTCAAAGATACGAAAGATTTTATCGGCTTCTTAGGACAGCTGTGCATTATGTGACATTTAAGTGTCTTTTTATGGAGATATGATGCAGTTTTCCTCCAGGTTCTCATTCTTGTGCATGACTTTTAAATACTAAATTCAAAAGATCCACCCATACTATTTTTTTTAAATGCAGAGTTGGAGTACTTTCCTAAACTGTCATTTCAGTACTCCCCAGCTACTGAAGTCTGAATTCCAGTTTGTTAGTGCTTGTGATCTTCTATCAAACTGTTATAAAGTACTTTTTGTCCCCTTCTTCCTTCCTCCTTTCCTCTGCCTCTCCTTCTGTCAGTGCAGTGGAGGGCTGTGACCACATTACCATTAAAAACCATAAGAAATTGCATTATAAAAGAGAGCAATTCAGCATGAAATACTATACAGTAAAACACTTTTTATCAGTTCCTAATATGAAGTAATGTCCATTTCTAAATAATTGGGGCAAAAATAACAGTAATTCTAAACTGTCTTAATTTTTAACTATGCCTAGATTTCAGTAAGGTTTAATTGGGAGAAGCATGACACATCTGAGTTCTGTTATGTTTGGGATTAATTTGTTCTAAATTTCAGAGCTTGTTTTCAGTTTGAAATTATTTATTCTATAAAATCTTGATACTCTTGGGGAGATCTTGATACCCTTGTGGGTCAATACCTTCAGAACAAATAAGGACATCCTTTATTCTTAGCGCGGGAAAAAAGCCAAATCTCCCTCAAATTACAAAGTTCTTTTTTGTTTTCCAGTGTTTCAAGCAGCACTTCAGCATTTAATATATTCACATGGAGGTGTCTAGAAGGGGGGTGGATGTCAGAATATCCTTTCCCACTCCTTTAGAGATTTCTTAGTAAAACCAGAGGCTTAGAGACTTTGTCCATAACTTTTTTCTTTTTTTTTGTTTTTAAACTCTGGGAGGAGAATCTCGGCTGTGAAAGGTCCCTTCCATTCTCTATGAAAATCATCGGTGATGTGATGTGATGATATAAAGCCCAATGTGACCACACAGTGTGTCACATTGGTTCAGCACATGTGAGTCAACTTGTGCCAACATAGTGCATAATTGTCATGTTTTCCAGTAATGAATTGCTACTGGAAACAGCATTCTTGCTCAGTGCATAATTGTCATGTTTTCCAGTAATGAGTTGCTACTGGAACTTGCTCGTAGGTAGGGAGCCCTTCCCAGTGAACAGGAGGAAAGGAGTCTTTCTGTTCCTTCCCTGTTCTGTGGGAGAACAAGTTCTTTGCTCCTCACTGGATGGCTCATGCCAGTTACTGGTCATGAGAGTGGCAGTCTGAATCCTTTAATGAGAAACTCTTATAATTTTCTGCCAGGACAGAAGGTACACTGTACTAATAAATTGCCAGTAGATCCCAACTGATCCCAAGCCCACTGAGCATGGCCTTTGTAATTGTAATGCATCACACTTTTATCTTTGACACAACATGCGTCACTCGCAACACTTTGAATATTGCAGCTGATCCTCTTGAAAACAAGAGTTAAACCAGGATATTCTGTGAGGTCAAGAAACTTATTTCCAAGAAAAGCTGCTAAGCTAATACCCCAGGGGGATTATTGAATGGGAAACTGTTGATGAAGTCAGACAGTGGGGGATTTTTTTCCTTTTTTTTACTGGAGGTGGAATTCCTCTAATTGTCTCTTTCACCCCCGCAATTGACTCAGTTTACTTTTTCATCAGCTCAGTGGATGGAGAGATGGTACAAGAAGATGGTTTTGCTCTTTTGTTACACCTTCTCTGCCCCTTGCTATAGCAGAGCTGTCAGAAGATAGCTCTGAGTTGCTTCCTTTGAGTGACAATGTAACATATCAGGCCAGGCATAGCTTCTCTAGGTTGTTGCTCTTTGCTGATCCTCCTACTGTGTTTTGACTGTTGTATTTATTTGTTAATATTTTTATGAAATTGTTCTATATATCATTCTCCTGTGGCTAGGGATTCATCTACTGAAGCCCATCAACTCTGTTCCTATACAGCCTCCATCTAACAGAACATAGCCCTTTGCAGGTGAGAAGATGCTTTGAATTAAACTCCTATTTTTATGCCTGGTAAAGGTAATTAAGCAGTTTGCTGTGAGATGCAGGGAGAGGTTGAACAGAAGATGGGGAGATTTGATGACATCTCTAACCTCTCCCATGATGTCTGTGCAACATGAGTCTGCCAGAGTAGAGGACTGAGAAAGTGCAAAGCCATCATCTAGGCAATAGATATCAGATGTATTTTCAGACCCAGCCAATATGGCAGTGCCCCACCCATCAAAGTATCTCCATGCGTTTGAAGCCATACAAGATTATGCAAAATACAGTCCCGTGTAACCCTCCTGCATCTGTACCCATGGGACCACACTTTTGTTGGAAGGCTTGGTGCCTGAACACCTTCTGCAGTATTTTTGCTATACATCTAAATATATATGTACATATTTCAAAGTATTTAGGCAGCTGGGCTGATTTTCTTATATACTTCAGGAGAGAAAATTATGCCAAAGAATAGAGCTAAATTGTTCCTCACCATCACCCCTTTTTCCCTCATTTGCTCAGGGTAGCAGACTGTAAGAGTTCCCTTCTTCATGAGGAGAATTAGCCAGTTTTGGGAGATGACGAACATTATATTGGAATATATACCTAAAGACAGTAACAATGTAACAAGCTACAAATTGAAATAATGGGAAAGTGTTGTACTACCATTTGCAGTGGAGACAGTTTCACTGTCTGTTGTATTTTCTTAACATCAGTTTTTTTCAGCCATCTTAAAAAAGAAAAGAAAAAAGTGTAATCTAAAGTATGGATGGAATCGGAGCATGGATGGAGATTCAAGAATGGCACACTGCAGGACCATTTTAGAAAATTCTTATTCCCTGGTGCAGTCTGGGGGTGGGAGAGAGTGAAATCAAATTTCCATTGCATTGCCTTTTCTAAGATAATTAATCAACATGCTTTCCCATGAGAACATCCAGCCTGTTAGTAGCCAGGCATTGAGAGGCTGTTATAATAATAGGTGTGCTATCAGGAATTGATCCTAAGGCAGCCCCAATCCTGCTCAGTACCTCCAATAACATCTTAAGAAAGGTAGTATTAGGTATACTTCCAAGAATCAATCATGTTCCTCGGAAGGATTACAGCACTAATGAATAACATACCAGAAAGGAAAATCTTCTACAATGTTTCAATATTGTATGTGGTTTTAGAATTTACTAATTTGGGTTTCTGTTATTTTGGGTCCTCATCTGTAATGTCAGTGGTTACCTCTGCACTGATACTCATGGGAGGTGCTTTTAGTTGGTCTTTTTTTTCTTTTTTCTTTTTTCTTTTTTTTTTTTTGTATTGTGTATAGCTGAAGAGTATATATAGCTGAATTGTGTATTGAAGAGTATAGCTGAAGAGAGCCTCTTGATGGGAAGAGTGCTGTGCAGTTCTGCTCTTCACCAGTTTCCGTTCTTAATTGTGCACAAATGTTGGAGATACCAAGCTCTTACACATCACTTTTCATCAGCTCTTAAAACACTTAACCAAGAAGATGGATATCCCATCATTGTACAGAGACATGAAACTGACACTCCAGCAACTTGCTTAAGATGTTTTAGCAGTACTTGCAGAGCTGGGTGCAGAGCTCTGGCTCAGTCCTGGTCCGGTGTCCTGTGCAAGGGATGACTTAAGACAGAAGTGGGATTCTGTGACTGTGGTCACAAGAGTCTAAGGGGGATAAAAATCCCTTTGTGTGAACAACAGAAATTTTAAAGGTGGCTTATCAATGAACCTAACTCTTTGAGGCTTAGAGTTATTCCCTCTGCTCAAAGAAGAGATCTGTTAATTGTCAGTATGTGGGATTTGGCCAGCAGACTTCCCAGCTGAGGAATGAAGTTGATAGTAGGGCGAAGCACACCTGAGAGTGTTCAGTCCCAGGGAAACGGCTGTAGCAGAGGTGTGACTTTGTGCATTGCAATTCTTTCTCTTTCTGAGCCCTGCTTTATGTATCCAAAACTGAGTTTTCTGGGCTTCCCTTCTCTCTTATGTGGTTTGCCTTGCTACTTTGGGTTACTACGCACCTATGTTTAAATCCATCGGAATATTTTGAATACACTTTGCACAGTGCCATTTTTCCAAAGAAACCACACCAATTAATCTTTGCCACAAAGGCCATTCATATGGATTATATGCTAACACTAACTTGAGTTTTGACAGAATATATCTGCCAAGGCCCTAGAATTGCCGATTTCTCTGCTTTCATCAACTAGAGCAGATGACTGTTTTCAGCATTAAAAGCAATGTAGGAATAACCTGGTATGTTCCATCTACAAAAGCAAAAGGATTTCAAATTTCACTCTGCTTACAATGATGGCAAAGATAGCCAGCTTGGGGAGGATTCAGTACAGTTTCTTTTGTACTAACCTGTCAGGCTATATCCTCAGGACTCTGGTAATAAATTGTCCAGAGAATTATGGGTGAGATTATGTAAGGCACTTCCAGAAGGCACATGTGGATCTTTCAATCAGCAGGAATGAGGAAAATAAGATTATATGAAATCATTTTTGTGTTATCCTAACAATGAGCTTGTTCTCTGTCTCTGACATCTTTAGACCACCTTGAGGATCTGTTTTTTCATGGCTGCCTGGCATAGCCACTGTGATTTCTCGTATCTGAGTATAACCCTGATACATTCAAGGTTTGGAGTGAGTTCTTTGAAAACAGAATTGGGTCTGTCTTCCTCCAAGTCTGTGCTAAAGGTACACTGACATTTTACAAAGAAGCTAGACTGGACATAGGATCTTACATTAAATACTGAAGAAAACTTAGTACTGGCTATCTCAGAGATTCCAAAATGAGGAGATGGATGCCAGTATTGTAAGATGAGATCTTTCTTCCTAATCTTTCTTTGCTTGTTTAAACTACTGCTGCAGGAGGTTTATTTTCTATGGAAACTATGCAAATCCCTACTCTGGAGGCTTCAAGAGCTGTACACTCAGTTCTTCTAGATCTTGGATTCCTTCTTAAATTTGATATGGTGAATTTTCCTGACTGCCCTGTATGTGTAGCATTAGATGTCAGAGTGACCTTTCTGAAATTCCCAACTTGCCCAACATCCGCTGGATTCATTGGGAGTCCTTGCTGGATAGTAATGTTGTTTGTAGGTTATCTGAAATAGCTAATTCAATCTAATAAAAAATTCCTCTGTTCCAAACAGTCTTGCATTTTCTCAGCCAAATATCTTTGTCTTAAATATTCCATTTCCATAAATGTCTCTGATGTACATTTGACGGTTATGTTATTCATGTCATGTATTAATGCCGTAAGTGCTGTGCAGTCTTCTCTCTTTCAGGACTTCAGTAGCCAAAATAGGTGTCTGAAAATGTTATGGATGTGTTTTTTCCAGAAGTTTTCAAAAATTTTGTCTATTTTGTCCATTTTTAGTTAAAATTTAAAGTCTTGAATAAATCATGCACAGCACGACAGCTCTGACAGTTCCATTCACACCATGTAGCCTTAGATTGTTCTTTCACTGGATCTTTCCTTTTACCATACCACCTTTGACCCTAAGTACTCTTTCCTTTGGAGATGTTGATGGCCACTGCTGTAGTTGCTGGTAGTTCTCTGAACTGCATTTAAGCATCAGTCATTTCAAAGGTCCAGTACTAATGCTGTCTGTAATAATTGCAGTGTTCTCCCCTTAAATGACTGCAGCAGAACTACTGTTATAAGCAGTCACAGCAAAACTAGAAGTGTGACTGTCTGCTTGCTTGAGGGAAGAACTGTTCTCACTAGGTTCAGAAAAATGCACTCTAAAACCAGCAGAAATACCATTGATGTTGATGCCAACTATTTAGCTTCCATCTGGCAATCTTTGCCTCCTGCTTTGAAAGGAGATGTCTACTTTTCACTCCATGGTTTTAGTGTTGCAAAGGGTCATGCTGTCAACTCAACCTTTTCCTAGACTCTTTATTTCTAGCTTTGTAGAGTTGGGGAAGTTCCCAAAGAGTTTGCCTGTTTGATACGACAGAAGTTGAGCTGGGAGTCAAAGCGCAAACATTAACTTCAGTGATCACTACAGAAAAGACAATAGTTATAACTACTACATCATGTTGGATGACAACAGTAATTTTTTATTGCAGGTAAGTTGGTGTAACTGTAAACTTTTTATTAGATTTGTGTTGCTCTTGACCGGAGAAGAATTTTTTTTAAATTGTTTTTCAATGAATTTCCTGCTGTTAACCATCTGATTTATTAAATAAAAGATTTTCTGCCAGCCACTTCCTATTCATCCAGGGAATCAATTTTCAGCATATTCCAGAGCAAGGTTTTATAAAGGGCCGAGTCCTATACACTTACAGGTGTATAGGTAGATTCATGGCTTTTCCAAAAATTGAAGTGGAGGATTAAGACATAGGCATAACTGTTCACCTTTTTTATGAGATGCTCAGTTGTTATTAAAGCAGTGGCTTTGTAAAGGGCTCCATTCTGTTAGTGCGTCTCAATGGATTTTTCTCAGGGTGAACTCAGTTAGAAGGAGCAGGAATAGGAAAAGACAAGGAAGGCCAAGTGCCACAAAAACGAAAACGTGCAGACAATGTAGCCTCCTAGAAACTGAACAGGCACCAGCAGGGCAGCCTGCTTTCAAATTCAGTTTGACAGAGTGAATTGAGCAATTTTTCTGCTGACGCTGTTTTCTTGGTGGTCAGAAGAAATGGCTAGTCATTTCCAGGTTACGATTTACCAAGAATAGAAAAGTAAACTGATCTGCAGGGCTTCTACTCCAATACCAGAAGCAGAGCACTAAATAGTCTGAGGCTGAGTTTTCTGTAGACTGGAATGACATGAGCAGGCCTGAATCCTGGAGCAACAGAGATCTGGTATGGAACTATAAACACTTTAATTCCAGAAGCTCAGGGAAGGATAGCGCAGGGAAGTTTTCCTACTCACTAGCTTGTGGTCTGGATGTCCCAATGCCCTCTAATATGTGCACAATGTCTATATTGCAATTTGTGCTGTCATGTTACCCTTGTGTTTTGGAAGTAAATGTAAGTATCTGAACTCTCGAACTTTTTGCTGTTCTGAGCTACCAATGTGTTAAGGGTACTTGGTAGAGGGTTAATTGGATTTGTGAATGAGAGTAATTTCTAAATCTAAGTAAGAAAAGAGGATCTATGAGGAAAGAATAAATGAACTTGGCTTGTTTAAAGACTAAGGGGAAACCTAACAGAAACATGAGTAAGGTTGTTTAAAAAAAAACAAAAAAGAATAAATTGTTTTCAGCGTTCATTGGATGTAGAAAGAAGTTAAAGAAATTGGAAGAAAAAGCAGTTTTTAATGGTAAATATGTTTAAGCAGTGGTACATAATGTGGACTCAAAATCACGAGATATTACTAAGGACAGGTTAGGCACATTGTTTAGGGGTGGTGTAAGATGGCTGAACTTCTGTTGGAGCACAAGAAGCACGATATGATGCCCTTTCAACTAAATTTTCTGTTGTTTCCTGGTGTGCGTGACTTTCTATTGGAAAGTCATGAATCGCTTTAATATTCTGACACGTAAACAGAGAGGAAAAAGTGTGGAAGCTGAACTGATACATCTTCTGAAGAGATGGAGAATTTCTAGATCCACAAATATTTAAGGACAGCTGTTAAGAGAAACAGGGGAAAAAAAAACCCGTTGTTGAAGGAGTTTTTCTACTCTAGGAAGTTGGGGAGCAAGCACTTACTCAAAGATAAACTTCAATGAGCTGGAAATTCTGATCCATTCTGCTTTTTATTTATTTTACTCTGCTTTCTATTCATTTTTATTTAAATATATATAAAAATGTTGGAAATTGCCTCCTGTGAGTAACTTATTCCAGTCAAACTCACTAAAAACGGTTGGGCTGCACTGAATGCTTATTTTAATTTTCACCTCTTTCTCCATGATGATTTTGCTACATACAAGGAAACCCCATCTCTTTGCTCAGCTGCAGCAAAGACCTTTTCTGTTCTGGTGATGAAGCTGTAATGCCTCTGTCCACACTTGATCTGGGAAGTTAGCAGCAGTAAGTATGGACCATCTCTGCTCTCTTAAAGTCTTTCTTCAAAATGAAAGCCTGCTTTAAGGGCTCTGCTGAGGGTCAGACCTCCCCTTGTCATCTCATAAGAAAGAACTATCAGGTACTCAATTAATCTGGCAGCCAAACTCCTGAAAGGTCTGGCTGTCTCATGAAGCATGGCTATAAAAATCTGTACTCAAATCAGGAGAAAGAAGAGTTGAGCTTGTTTAATGTAGAGGGACTCTTAAAGAAAAGGGATTTCCCACTCTGGCTGTGGTAGGCAGTTTTGGTTTGAAGTGGGTGGGAGCCTGTGAAGAGGTAGGTGAGGGAAGACTCAGAACTGGCCTCTGTGATGGGGAAACAGTAGTAGGGAAGGGAGTGATGTGTTAAAAGCCCAAGGCTCATTAGGGGTGAAAACTGACCCTGACCAGTGGGAGGACTAATTGTTCCCTGTGCCTTGTGGCAATCAGTTGTAGGCTTACTTTCTGTCCTTGCTCTATGATCTGATTTTTGAGTGCATGAAACGCTAAGAAAGAAGATTCAAATTATGCATGCAAAATATGAGCATGCCAAGTGCTATCTGCATGCAGAAAATGTATGCTCAGAAAAGCTTATCTGTACTTGTACAAACAGATGTGGGGTTTTGTCTGATCTGTGAGGATCAAGCAAGTGAGCTGCAAGCAGGTAGTTGTAAATGAAAGAGAGCAGGAGTTAGACATCATCCAGCCTCACACCTGAGGTCTCTTGCTGGAGCTGCAAGAGAAGTCTTTTAGTTTGTGCCTGTATTGATGTCGTAGGCCTTAAAGGGTAATGTTGTTTTTCTATACTGTGTCAATATATTACTGTGATATCACATTTTATTTCCTCATCAATGCTAAAGATGAAGCCCTATCTATTAAGTGTTTTGCTTCTTGAGAGCTGTGCAGCTGTTTTGGGAGCTGGTCTGTAAAAAATATTATCTGGAGAGAGAGGGAGACAGCTACATCCAGTAGTTGTGAAACTGGAGCCCTATACCAATAAGGTGAAAAAAGTTTAGAACTACAAGTATTGTGCAAAGCTAAAGATTCATGTAGTTCTAGGTAAACAGGAGCCCCCCAGGGAAGTAGTGGTGTACTTGAATAGTCCTACCCATATACTCTGTACTAAGTAATCCTTCTGTAACAAAACAAACAAACAAAGCCTTCCTGTAGCTTTGCAGTGATGAGCTTAACACTTACTCATTAGACCTCTTTCCCTTCCCCTTGTGTGTATGTACATGCATTCTTTCACCATATGCTCTTTAAAGGTGTAATTTCTTTTTTTCCCTCAAGTTTGCTGCAGCAATATTTCTTTCTTTCTGCTCCTCGGAATGCGTATGTATGGAGGAAGGCAAGTTAATAGCCGGAAACTATAGAATTCACACCTGAATAATTGTATATGGCTATTCAAGTTGCACCGTGAGGAAGTCTTTGGGGAAGAAAAATTGTTCCTGCTGACTCTGAGTCGGTTCCTGTTAGTACGTTCAGCCACTGTTGTGTCAGGTTAACTGTTGATAGTGCCTGAATGAACATCATCCTTTATTTTCCCCCAAAGTCTGTAAATGATGAATTGCAATCACAATAAACTCTGGCTGTGCCAAAAATAAAATTAGCTGTATTTATTTTTTTTCTGCATAGTCTAATAACCTCAGTTACTAAGTTGGACAGCTGTAAATACACCCTAAGTCTTTCAAACTACAAAAATCCTTAAGATTCTGTGGAAGTGCTGATAAAGAAAAAGATTTCTGAGATTGTTAAGCTTTAACATCTATAAGGATTCCACAGAAAACATGGGATGGAAACAGACTTCCAATTTTTCTGATATTTTTCTTGACAAAATGATTTTTCTGACCACCTTTATTTCAGCACTTGGCCAGGTAAAGTGGAGAAAATATTTACCACTCTGCCATGTGCAGCCGTTAAAACTTTGTGCTAGATCTTTCAGGGTCTGGGCCATAAGAGAAGGTACAGGTGGCCCAAACAACAAAGGCTGACTGTCACGGTTCTTCAGCCTTCTGCTAAAGGAGATAGAGCAGGCACAGAGAGGGAAAAGAAAACTCTCTCCATTGCTGGGGCAAAGGCAGGACTTAACCCAGCTCAGACAGAGCAATGTCATTGCTGAAAAATAAAACTGCAGGACAGGCATACACAACCTGATGTGTGATTATCACACCTGCTTTATTGTCCTCTCCTCCATAGATTAGGTGAGTGCAGAGGAGGCCTGTAGTCTGCGATTCTTGGGTTAAAAATTAATATCTGGCTCGTCTACAGGAAGACGGACAAGTAACTGCAGACAATAAGCAATAGAAATAAGTAAGTAAGCAGGGGTTGCTGTCTGTTCTTCAGCTGAAGTTCAGGACAGTGACAACAAACCTGTAATTTAGTTTGCCATGGAAGTAAGGATAAATTGTATACATTCCAGCTACAGCTTAAAGGGTTTTTTTTGCCTGGGAGACTTTTGCTCCATTCCTACAAACACTTGCCCACATGTTTCTCTTTAATGGAAGCTCCTCTGTTGACATGGGTTGGACCTGTTGCACGTTTAAGATGGAAGCGTGTGTGCAGATGTGTGCAGGATTGGATTCTGTATGGGTGAGTGACATTTGTAAACTTCTTGGACATATTTCATAGGGCAGTATAATAAATCTTATTTTAACTGTACCATTCTTTTTGTAATTTCAATACATAACTAGTTTGTTGGAGAATAAAAAGGTAAGGAAATGTAAGAAAGTATTTTAAACAATTTTCATAGTTTAACAAATTACCAACTATTTATAAAGTGCAAATGCAGCCAGAATTACCTTCTTCTCTGATTATATGAACTTTTAATTAACTTAATCAATGAAATTCATATCCCAAACAATTTATCTCAGAAAGAAAGACAATCCATCAATTTTATCTTAAAAAAAAACAAACCACCCACACCACAATTAAATGAATGCCAGTGTAACTTTGAGACCATTGTTTATGTAGAGAATCTATTCTAACTTCCGTCTAATGAGTCTGCCCATGGATCTACCAGAGCTCAGACCTGCTCCCACAAAGACCAATTCACACAACAGGGGTCCCCTTGAGGCCTGATCCCTCACCTTTCTTACAGTGACGACAGTGGTGTGGCTTGGGCTGCTTAATTATATCCCCTTCAAAGTGTGCATCTGTGCTATGTATTTATTCTCCTTGGGTGCAGAAGTTAAGTATCAATCTAGGGGAAAAAAAAAATTGTCTCTGCTTGTTGAAGCTTTGACTTAACAAGAGCTGCTTTCCAGAGTGGAGGGGTCTTTGACTTGTACACCTTGTACTGACCCTCACAGTTGACTTGAGCAGTCTCTCACATTACTCTGAAATTCCCAGTTCTTTCTGATCACCCTCTTTTCTTCTATCTCCAGGTCTTTTTGACCTACCTACACCTTTTGACCTTTTTACACTCTATCCTTCTCATGTTGGTGTTATTTTTGAATACAAATACAATTGAACTCAGGCTAGTTATCAGGAAGTACCAGGTACAAAAGTCTGAAGGTATACCGGTTTTGATTTTAGCTTCCATCCACAAGTCTCTGGAAGAGTTTTGGATGTTGGGATTTAATAAGTGCTTAAAAAAGAAAATGTCTAAAATGGGAGCTACAAGTAGGTGGTTACACTATGTGAAAGAAAATTCTGTCTCAAAACTACTAGAGAATCCAATGTCCTCAAACTGATATCGCAATGACTCAACTGATCCGGATAGTCTCACCAGTTAGGTGATACAGGACTGTGCGCTCCAGCAGAGCAGAGATTTCCTCTAAGAGGGTTTTTTGAGCTGTATGCCATGGCAAACAAGCACTTGTCTGCCAAACAGGAAGGGAGAGAAGGAATTTGTGCTCCAAGCAGTACGTTGCCTTCTGGCACCTCTACAGCTCTTCCTACACAAATCTTTTGGCAAAGCCACAAACCTAGCTGACAACTGGGAATTTACAATTACCTGAATGCACGATTTATAATAATGATCATCCTCTTTCATACTGTTTTATGAATGAGTGATTTTATGGAATGGAATTTGATATTAAGATATGTTCTTCTAATTGACCTTTTCAGCTGTCTCAGCATTAGATTGCAAAATCTGGTAGTGAGCTGAACAATGTTGCTAAAATAAATACCAGTGCAGAGGAGAGGAAAGCATGCTAGTGACAAACTGGACAGGGAGCCTACTTTACCTTGTGTACATCTCCAAACAGTTTACAGCTTCTTTATTAAAGAAACAAGCTACATCACCCACAGCCTGGAGAAAGAGCCACAAACTCTGCAGTAGACCATTAATATGTTAATATTGAAAGCAGTAAAGAATTTGCAATACAAAGTTGATGTTAGCCAGTTTGTGACTAAAAACTAGTCTAAGGGAAGTTTCTGGGTACCAGCAATGACAACGTACCAGAAGGCCCATCTGAGATGCTGTTGTGCCTGTCCAAGATTGTGGTTCTGCCTGTGATTTATACCGATGTTTGCCTGGCTCTTGACTTCCTACCAAAAACTTTTCAGGCTTCTACCTCCCTTGCTTGCTCATTCCCTCCAGCCGGTTCCAACCATAACCTAGCACTGTTTAGTAATCTCTGCTGCTGGCAAAATGAAATGGAGACTGCATGGAGGGGCTGCCCATGTTTTCAGGGGATCTGATGGCTTTTCTGGTTCATTTTGGAAGGCATGGCTGCCCCCTTTTTTTGCTTGATTCTACAGTTCAGCCTAATTTTGCCCATCTTTGATAGGCAGTTTCTCCAGGTCCCAAGATTTCTCTGTAATATCAGGACTGGGTCTACAAATCAACCCCCTGTTAATTGTAGGTTCCTGCTGCCGTAACAGCAGGCCTAACTTGTAGATGATGCATCTCATTGCCACAGTCCCTGTCAAAGCTCAGATAGTGGTTTTGCACTAAGGAGCAAATCAGCCATTTCTTGCTACAGTGTATGTATGTTATCTGGTTGGTCACCAGTTCACACCTTCTGCAAGTCCTTCTTGGTGCACTGAGGTGCTACAGCAAAGCTTGATACAGTGGCTTGTGCTGCCTGAGGGAGCAGTCCCAGTCTTCCCTTCTCCCTTGCGTGTTCGTAGCCATAAGTTCAAACAAGTTCTGCTGCTGCTTTGACTGCGGTGTGGAATGACTCACTTTGCCGGTCCTGCAGAAGCTATTCACTGCTCTTTTTGGCTGCCTGATTAGCATTTTGGCTTTGCTCACCTGAAGTCATGTGAAATGTGGATCGCAGGATGAAAGGAGTGTAGTGTCCTTCAGGAGATTAGATCAGCCAAAGGATGTGACTGTATCCTACACATTAGAGCAGGGATGTCAAACTTCCCTGGCCGCCTGCATCTCTAGAAACATACAGCAGGGACACCTCATTGAGCCTTCCCTCAGAGATACTTAGGAGGGAAGGCAGTGAAAGCCAGGGCCCAGCCCTTTGCATGTCCCTTATTCCATTGTTTTGTATAACCTGTACAGCATCTTTTAACCTGCACAGCTCCTTCAAAGCATCTTTGCTTTTGATTCATTCGCAGATGATCCAGAATAAAACTGCTCGCTGTGGTGGTGTTGTTGGATCCAAGAGCAAGAAGCACAAGTGATATACCCTATTGCACAGATAGAGGTAACCCCTTCAGCACTTTGACCTTTCCAACAGAAACTATGATCTTTCCTACAGGAATCCCTTCATTTTATCTTTAATTCTTCATTCCATCCTTTGGAATCTTTTTCACAGAATTTATTTTTACAACCTTTTCTACATGGATTTGCTGAGAGATGGTTATTTCATTCTGAGAGGAATATAGCATAGATAAAATTTCTTCCTTGTAGCTGCACCGATCACAGTGCTTTAGTTAAGAGTTTGGTGGAGTTTTCATTATAAACCTCTGGTTTCAAGGATTTTTATAATGTCCTGAAAAGGCTTGGCTTAAAAATAGTCATTTGGAAGAAATGTATGTATGTATTTTCTAAAATCAGTGGTGTGTTTTGCAAGTCTGTGGGATGCAAAAAAAGTATCAACTTTTCATATGCCTTTTTATTTGTTCCTAATAAGTCTAAACTTTTAGAAATGCTTATGCTAAAGACCCATGTACTTAGGCATCTTGATGCAGATGCTGAAAAACGTAATCTTGTTTGCAAATAAGCTTTCTGTCTTTAGTTCAGTGCTCCCTTCCCAACTGTAAGTAGTACCACAGAGGTCTCTGTCCCCAAAGGCACATCCACATTTGTTCTTTGTTTATGATGTTTCCTTTCTTTTGACAAGTCTTTCAGCTTCATTCTACTTGTTTGCAGTGTAACCATTGGCAGATTAAAAATAGATGGCCATCAAAGGATTAAATCAGAAAGAAATGCAACATAATGGCATATTATTTTGTTCAGTGTCATGTTGATGGCATGTATTTTAACAAAACTGTGCATTTACATCTTGTAGAAGCTTCAATGTACTCTAAGCATGGACTGCTTAGATGATATGTTCTTGATGCATCTGCTTGAGGAAGCAAGCATCAAGCCTACAGCCTTTCAGACTTGAAAACAATTTTTTTCTTTAAGCTGCATACTACTGGGAAAACCAGTAAGGATAACTTAAGAAATGTAGCGAGAGCTCTGTGAGGGAATTTTTGAAGTGTGAACTTAACTACTTTGGACTGGTTGTCATGTCCTACTTACTTAAATGTGAAACAATGCTGCTCTTTCAACCCCTGTAGTGTTAGAAAATGGGGCAAAGCTTTTCTTCACAGCAGCTGAGCAGCAGAGCTAGCGCTGGTATGGATATCACTTACTGCATCAACCTTTCACTATTACATGCAGATCTGAATTGATTTGAGTTCTAAGAGCTTTAATTGAATGGTAAGATTTTTAAGATATGTTATGCCAAAAATGGATTCTTGATTTTGAAATAGTAACAGAGAAACTAAAGAAGAGAAAAATAAATTAAAGGTAGATTAAGAGCAGTGATAATACATAAGGTCAGTTTCTGATTCACCAAAACTCCTGCACATTATCCTCCAGTCACTATTTCCAGATTGGACTTGATTAATTTATGTCTGTTCTTTAGGCCAAACCCCTGTTGCTCAGAAAATATTTCTATTAATTTAGAACAGTCTTGTAGCAGAACCCTCCAAATGTTTGGGTTTGAAAGTATAAGCCCCATCCATATATTAAGTCTTATTCAGGTCACTCCAGTAAATACACTGAGCTATATGTTCTAAACCTGAGACCAGAGAAGTGTTTTCAAAAGAACTCTATGACATAAATTGGATCTCTTTGTTTTGAACAGAAAATATAAATGAAAGAGCTAATTCAGAGCCTGATTTCAAAAAATAAAATGGAAGAAGAAAGAAAACCTAGTAGAAATTCAGGCTGTAAAAATGTGACTGCATTTAGGGAAAGGTTCATGTACTTATTATGCTCTTTTCTGATCTTGGTGCTGTTACATACTAGTGCTTCTTGTGAATTAAATAGTACTTCCCACTCCAAGTGAATTTAGATTTTTAGCTCATTCAGGAAAGCAGTGATGGATTTGATGGCTGAAAATTTTTGATAGAAATGAAAACAAATCTGAATAGATTCATTTTTAAAAGTCATACCTAGAAAACACAAGCTCAGTTTATTTCCATATGTCCCTGTAGAAAACTACCATATTGCTACCAGGATGATAAATAGTCTTAATGTCTCTTACAGAGCTGGGGAAAATAATCCTCAAAGTTTCTATCATAAATAAAATTACAGAGATTCCTCTGGCGCCCTATTTAATTGTGTTCTATTATTACCCAAACAAATGCAACTACACGTGATATAGCTTTTAAGCTGAGATATTTATGAACCATGTGTTCTCTCTGCAAAATTAATTTAGGCTCTTTAGCAGTTGTTGTTCCTGTCTATACACAAATTCTGCAACACTTTCTTAAATGACTTTTATCTTTAAGTCCAAGACAACTGATAAGGCTGCAGGTGTACTTTGGTTACTCCTTTTATGCCTTTTTGTGTTGCTCATGGGATTAAATTATATTATTTTCAGTGTTTTGTGAGCCCTTATGGACCTCCTTTTCCTCTTTTGTGATAATTCACAAAATCTGTCTGAGCGACACATTGGTAATATATATATGTGCTTGCATTTAATGGAGTCATTTAGAGCCAAGGTTGCTGGGATGTCCTTCCTTATTCCTACTGTCATATGAGAGTAAAGGCACTTCAGAATTGCACTTGAAAATATGTTTAAATTTAGCACATCTATGTTTGCTTCCTTTGAATTGCAGCCCAAATTTACAAATTGTCTATCTGTTTGCTGGTACCAATTAAGCCCTGCTAGACGATGAATGTCTGAGTTTTTTTTAAACCTGCAACAATGCTGGAAATACTGAGCTGCTTCATCCATAATAGTGAAAGTTTTTAGCACAGGAGCAGCAGATACCTTTTTTGTCAAGGCAGCAAGCTTGACATTCTGGTGTTAACACGTTATTTTCAATTCTGTGTTAGGCTGAGCATTAAATGTAATGGTTTATCAGTATTCTTTTTCCCAGATGCATGCTATGTTTGAGGCTGCAATCAGAGTTTAAAGTCAGGGCTAGACTCCTTCCATTGGCCTTTTTCTACCTGCTGTGTGTCAGAGAAATATCAGTTCTGTTTCATCAGACTATCCTCACTAAAGAAATGATTAAGATTGCAGGTTTTTTTGCTAATTTGGCCCAACAAAGGCGGGGGCTAGAACTTTGTCCAAATCGCCTGGATGCAGTGGCTGAACAACTGCTGAACGTGGATGCAGTGGCTGAACAACTGCAACCCAGACCAGCACACATCAGAGTCTCATAAATATTAGGTGTGTGAAAAATCAGAACAAAGAAATCTTCTTGAAGGTCAGGAAATGGTGCAAGTTGTGATCTGTGCCAGGCTTTTATCAAGCAAGATTTTTTTTTTTTTAAATGTGTGCATGATTTCAGTAAACTAACCAGAAGTGGAATACCATGCGGCTGTAGCAACTCCTTCTGCTTTGCAAATCCAAAGCCGAAGCACATTTATTCCATTTGGAGTTCTTAGAATTGTAGCAAAGCCATGATGTTAGTATTGTATCAAAAAGGAAGGTTTCTGTGTGATACTAAATCTGGAATTGTCAAACTCAAATGTAGTAAGTAAGTGACATCATATAAATAATTCAGTAGGCTACCAGAGTTCGTAGAATTAAAATACATTTTATATCAACTCTTAAACTATCTCATCAGTATGCACACCAGAGACTAAAAAATACAGTGTATCATATATAACAATCCTTGCACTTGCATGACAAATTGAAATCTTCAGACAGACACTCTACAAATGTTTTCTTTCAGGAAAGAATCCAATTACTATATTATCAGTGCTGAGTTTTTTACTTGGTCTTTCTCTTATAACCTGGAGTATCCGGGTCAATGATTTAAGCAAAATAATTGCATTATGATTTATTATTAAATAACTACAAATGAATAAAAATAAAATCAAATGTTTACCTTACATTTATTTATGAGGGGGCTCACAAAAGGGATTTTATAGTCAGAATTTACAAACTGTCCTGGTTTCGGCAGGGATAGAGTTAATTTCCTTCCTAGTAGCTGGTACAGTGCTGTGTTTTGGATTTAGGGTGAGAACAATGTTGATAACACACCGATGTTTTAGTTGTTGCTGAGCAGTGCTTACACCAGCCAAGGACTTTTCAGCTTCCCATGCTCTACCGACTGAGAAGGCTGGAG
>NW_008795907.1:2338251-2408752 GCF_000699145.1 Aptenodytes forsteri | reverse complement strand
CTGTGGGGGAGTGAGTGAGTGGCTGTGTGGTGCTTAGTTGCTGGCTGAGGTTAAACCACAACACAAACATTCTTCTTTTTCAAAATGTTCTTAATCATGTAATACTTTTCACCCTAAAGAAAGGATAAGAATGGTCTTAAGTATTATAAATTAGTCAGAAAAGAAGTATTTCATTCTTTTATACTTTTAGGCAGTATATTTTATTCCCCTCCTAACACCATAAAACCACAATCTGGCCAGAAGTCCCACAGCCCCATTGGTCTGAACTACCTGTCACCATACAATAAAAGCCACAGGGTAGAAAGGGGAAAGTACCAAGTCACACAAAAAGGAGCAGCACGCCATTTGCAAAAAGAATATGCTCTGCTGAAATAAGTGACTTGCAGTGCATGGTAGCAATCATCAAAATGACATTTTGATTACAAAACATGAAATAAAATGAATAAAGTTGGATTCTGTCTCTTACTCATCTTTACTGGTAGCTCAGTTTGTGGCTATCCTAATTGATTTTAGTGAGCCTATTTGCAGTAGAAGGGGAAAAAAAATGGTAGTCTTGCATCCTTTCTGTCTCTGCATGATCGCTGTTCTGCATCCCCTGGAGACATCCATGGTTCTTCCTCCTCTAACACATAGGCCAGAGCAGCTGGAACAGTGTCCTGGGGAAAGCAGACTGTGCCCTTAAGGAGCTGAGGCAGGCATCTTGCCTTGCCTGGGGTGGGAAGGGCAGTGGATTAGAAGGTAAATGGTGATGTTTTGCTTCACTGTATAGTTCCCTGTTTGCTCCCAGGTTGGAACAATATTGCATTGTCCTTTCCCTGGTGTTCTGCAGCAAATAAATAGCTGAGTGCAAAGCCCTTAAACCCTGTGTATTTTGGAAAGATGCCACAAGAGTGCAAAGAAGATGAATCAAAATTTCATGCATACACCAAAGAAAAGTTAAATGAAAAATGAAGGCAATTTTTAATTATGATTAAAAATAAGAAAGTAAACATGACTTTAAACATTCTTGATATCAACAGAAAATAGTGCTTGCTATAGAACACTGTAGCAGGTGGTTTTTTTTTTTCTTTTTCCTCAAGTAAGTGGGTTGAGCCAAATTGTGTTCTTGGCAGAGGGGACAATGAACCACTGAAGATGAAAGCACTGGAATGCTTTCGAATCAAATACCATTGTACTCTGCCATTGAGGCTATTATTTGAGTCAAGCGCATGAAATGAACTTCTGTCTTCCATGCATGTAAACAGCAGATTGGATGTTAATTGGAAAGTACTGGAGTAGTGGGAAAACCTGGTTGGAATTGTGCTTTCGGTATTTTCTTCTGTTTACTTTCTGAACAAGCCCTGGTAATTTTACAGGCTATTGAATTGCTGGACAGATAAGATATTTAACAGTGTGCTATAATTCTTTACTTAAAGTTTTTTTCTCCAGAGTGCATGAGGTTGGAGAAAAGAAGAAATACTTCACCAGTGATTTCTTTTTTTTCTCCTTAAGTTGATTGAAAATTTATCCTTTCCTGACAGGTCAAATCTTCAATGGATACAAAATGGCAAAGTTTCATTGAAGCCAGGGTGTTCTATGATTTTACAGCAGTTGGGGATTTCCTTCAAGAAACATCTAGTGAATAAAGATAGAGGAACTAGCCAACTGGCTTAACACTGAATTAGAAACCTTAACATCAAACCTTTTTTTGAAAGACCCTGAAGGTTGTAAAGAAAATGTTGCTTAGGTGATGGAATGTGGCCTTCCATCACAGACAAGATGGTGGCTCAAGGAAGGCCAAGCAGACTTGCTGGTACAAAGAAAACTGCTTAGCTCAAGATGAAAGGCTTGTCCCGTGAGTTGCTGGGTACCTTTGCCTCTTGGGGGAAGTAAGTGAAAGCTGCAGGTGTCAGATAGCATAATGCTCATATTGGTGTTCTGAGCCTGGAAAAATGGTTCATGCGTGTGTCTATCCTTTCCTGTATCATTAAAGCAATCTTTTGTAAAATAGAATGAAGCAGAAATATGAAGGCAGATTTTTCATTAGCTGAGAATCTGGCCTGGCATTATCTAATGAATTCCTGGAAAGTGTTGATGTATTTTCAGCTACAATAGCATCAGCAGAACTGATGAATAGTGTCCAGTGAAAGAGAAGTCAAATGGGCTGAAAAGTATAACCATTCATAGCGTTTTACTCATTTTTCAAGGAGTTAGAAATGAGGCCATTATTAGGAATATAACAGGAACAAATTTTGCTTATATCTTCAGTTGATGAGGTCTGGAATTTTTACATGTAACATGCCATATGCTTGAGAAGGAAGAATAGACCCTGTAGCACAGATTCTGGACTGTCAATGATAATGCAACGTATTGCTCCTGAATGGGAGTTTTTTGACTCTTTGTGTATAGTGTGCTCAGCAGTTCCTGTAGCAAACCTTGCATGAGGTGAAATGTTTTATGGCAGAAATAACTGGGCAGCTCTTGGTGATTCTGGCAAGGATCCAGGGGATGACAATATGAAAATGACAAATAAGAAAAGGATCCAGGGGATGACAATATGAAAATGGCAAATAAGATTTTCAAGAAGTGGCAACAATGTGTTCACAAATAGGGCTTGCATGCAACTTGTACTGTCTTTATAGTACGCAAAACTTCTTCTTATGCAATTGGACAAAACTTTGAGAGTTGGTGAAGTTGCATTCTTTTACTATGGTGAAGCCCATACATTCACAATTTCACATTTGAATGCAGAAAGGTAAGAGTCTGGACTATGAAAAATGAGCATCTGAAAACATGACAAACAGAAAAGTCCCACCACTGTCACTCTGTTTCTAATTCTGTTGAACTGTGGAGTCTCTTGTCTTGACTACATGGTCACTGTTGAGCAGAGTTTTACACTTCAAAGCAGAGATCAGCCATCTCTGTTCTAAGTAGGTCTGTTCTGTGCCTGCACCTTCCAGGCCAAGAGTTACAGGTTTTATGAAGTGTATAATGCAAGTTTTGTTTTCCAGTCAACAGTGGAATCCCACAGTAAACTGCACAGAATGATAGTACAAAAAGCAGCAGAAAACATAACAGTGGAGTCACGACTGCATCAGAATTCTGTGACAGGGCCTTAAAATACCAGCAAAGTCTTCCCGGAGATAGGGATTTCACAGGAATTGCAATGAGGCATTTCAGCCTAGCGTTCATTGCCAAGGTTCCCTTGGGACGTTCAAGAATGACACCATGACAGGTTGCTGCCTATCACTTCTCAAATCTGAATCATTATTTCCATGGCAACGGCAAGCATATAATGTACCCAAGGCCTTAGGGCACTTTGGCATATCTGATGGTTATGTAATGTTGTGTCTAGTCACAACTAAATTTCACTTAGCAGATAAAAAGCAAGAGGTGATTTATGGTCCCAGTTTTTGATTCTTTGATAAATGAACGACCTTTCCAAGTTGTGGTTGTGTAGTGACTCAGTAAGTATCTTGATGCCGGGTTGTCTTGTGCTCCTTTGAAGTTTACAGTAAGCACTGTTGAAATACTTGCATTTGTTCTGGTAACCCTTTGCTCCAGTCTTATGGTGGTAGGCTGCCTTGTAAGGCAAACTTTTTATGGGTGAGGCAGGAGGAACCCATAACTGACTACTTTTGTCTTTGCAGAGATTTCTTTCTATGGGCTTTACTTATTCAATAAAACAGTCTGACATGTTAGACTTTTCCTATAATATCTTTGTGCTTCTGCATTCTGTGATTTCTGCCAGGATCCCTCTGAATGACAGTGATTCTGCTTTGCCAAAGTCAGATGAGAAACTTAGGCTCATCTTACTGATAGTTTCTACCTCAAAGGGATGGTTTCAGTTAGCATTTAAGATAGAAGAACAGTTTGATTTTCTTTTTTCTTCTAAGGTACAAAAAAATTGATTCTTTTTCTTTGGTTTAATATTAGCAAAGTAAATTGTCTTCCCAGTTTCTCAGCTTAACTTACTGTGTTATATTTAAACCAGAGGGCTAAGAGGGGAAAAAAAAAATCTGTGGAGATTTCTGCAGTTCCATAAATCATGAGAGTGAAGCTGGTGTGTTTGAATGAAATCCAAGCAAGCAACAGCTTTCTGGTAATGTGTAATGTGATTACCTGCAAGCTCAGAGCTTAATTTTATTTCTCCTAAGCATTCATCTGGGCAGGCGACAGTTTTGAATTAGTATCTGTGGAGCAGTTCTGGATTTTCTGGTGCTGAAATAATTTTTCCTTCCCACCACCACAAGTTCACTGAAATGTAGCTATTATTGCAGCTTATCTGCCTTCAAGGCAGAATCGGATAGGAACATATAATAAAACCTGTGGTCTGCTTGTCCTTTCTCTTAGAGTCTCTCAAACTGGTCTGTATTGGATATTTCAGAGGCAGCTGAGAGCACTTCCTCACGTCCCTCATCTGCGAGGGAATGGGCTAGACAGGGAGTCGAGAGATCAGAGTTGCACATTAGGGCTTTTAGATGTACCTATGTTATGAAGTATTAAAGAATGGTATTTTTCATTTCTTTCTTTTTCCTTTTTGCCTTTCATCTATGAGTGGCCTTATTTCATTAAATGATATCTGTGTCTGAACAAAATAAACCCATTGTTTTAAAGGAAGGAAGGAAGCAGTTAATGAGGAACAACTTTTATTTTCTAGAATAAAACAATAATTTACAACTCATAGTAAGTTGACAGTATTTGCTGCTCTAATCACCGTGTGGTGGTATTTCAGTTCTAAATTAAATGCAACTTGAAATGCCACAATAGAAAGCAAATTACAGGTGTTGCAAATGCCATATTTTACAGCTGTCCACTGTGCCCATTGTAGAGGAGATTTGATACTGCTTTGGCAAAAATCACCAGGTGTATGTTGCATATAGTCTTAAAAATCTCTTTTTGTGTATGAGAGGAGTATGCAGCCTTGAAGGAGATACTACATTGTTCATTAGTATTGTGTTAATTTCACTTGTGGTTGAGACAGAACAAGCAAGCAACAAGACACTGTTTTAGTTTCTATGAAGTTCTGTTCTTTCCTGTGCATTTATTTTGTATATGTAGGGAAAAAACATCAGAAATATATTCTAAAACCTTCCAGTACAGACAGGTCTGTGACACCATTCAAACATGTTATCACGTGGCTGGTTTAGACTTCTCAAGCTCAGGTAAAAAAAGAGTTCATTCAAGTAGGACATAGGCATCCAATATCAGTCATTAGGGCAGCTGGCTAGAAAATTGTGGTATATGTTCATTAAATGTAGGTCTTTGCAACAGTATTTAGGTTGCATGTCCAACAATCATTATCATAGTGCACTTAAATATCCACTCATCTCTATGAAATGGTTATTAAGAAATGTCAAAGAATTTGAAATTTGACAAAACAGTGGTGGTTTGAGCTTGCACTGCTCTCTGACTGCTGCTATGTAATACTCGGATTCAGTAGTGGTGGATGGTTTGGAAGATGAATGACAGTATTTTGTCCTTGGTGCTCTGAGAGGGTAGGGAAAAAAGCTGTAGAAAGCATGTGTGTGCACTGAAGTGCTCAGGGGCACCCAAAAAAGCACAGGTAAAAAGATTCTGTTTTTTCCTACAGGAATCTGGACTGTGTCTGTCAAAAGCATTTCAAAGAAGCCTGGTACTGTAAAGTTCTGCATTTGGTCTGTTCTCATGGTTAGTGAAGAGTGATTGACTGGGTTGGGGGGGGGAAGGGCTGTTTTTGTTTTTCTTTTAATGTACCATTCAACACCAATACCTTTCTACTTTTGTCCCCTGAAGAAGGACCAGGGTTACACCTACCATGTAGGTGTAACCTCTTTTCTGTTGCCTCTCTTCTGTACCTGTTTGTATCCTTCCAGGGACCAAGGATCGCTTGCTGTAAAATCCATTTGACACTTGGATATCAAGTCAGAAGTTTCTGAGTGGTCACCAGTACAAAGTGTAAATGCGGTAATATTTCATTTGTTACTGTTAAAATCTCACTAGATAAATTTTTATGACTTTTCCTGTTGAAGGACAGCTAGATATCACATAGGTCCTTTTTTGGTTTTCAAATCTATTCAATTTATTATCCTTATGGTATTACCTAGGACTTCTGGGATTCCTGAGCCACAAAATCTTGCCTTGTTCTCTGTATCTGTATTCAGTTCTGGTTTTTGCAGCAGGGAATTCTCTTAGTTTTGCCATCCCCAGCACAACTGCAAAGAATAAGCCTGGCAATTTGTGTTACAGTATCACTGTAACTATTGCACATGTAGGTATTTTATCCTACATTTTAGATCAATTTCTTACCTGAACTAGACTTCCAGAAGGTTTATTCCTTGTACCTGATATTTTCCAATCTCTCCATGTTGACTTAAATGGGAGCAGAATTAGATCAACTGCCTTTTGGGAGCACAGAGTCAAACCAATGCTGAGCACGCTGAGGTGCCCGCTTGGACGTGTTCTGGAAGCAACTGGGCATTTTTACTCTTCTGCCTGAGAAAACTACATCACCTGCAGGGTGAAAAGGTCTGCACAGAAGCTCTGTTCTTCTAGCAGCTCATTCATATGTCCTTACATTGATCATGTAGTCCTGGCAGCGTTCCTCAAACTTGCTCATATGTATTTGTGAAAGTTTCTAAAATATTAAAGATACCAGCCAATCATCACTAGTGGACTAAGAGTATGTGCTATGCAGTTTCCACATGGTAGAAGTCCATTAAAATGGCTTTTCCTATAGCATGTTGAAGTGTATAAAACACTCAGTACTGGTAAGGTTCCCATGTTCTTTCTACACTAGAATTTACCAGGTATGATAGCTTGAGGAGCACTCATGGCTATAGGTATGTCACTGCGATAGCTGTTGACCAGATATGTTTTCTGTGTAAATGACAGCTACTTATGGTTAACTGCCTGTACTCACTTAATAACCAAGAGAATTTATTACATCTGTCAGATGTAGTGATGTGGTATCAAGAACACGGATCACAAAATGTTGCCATCAGAATCCTTTTTGGGCTGAAGATGACTTTCACATTTCCATAATACGTACTATTACTCTTCTCCCGATGGTGCTTCTGCTGTCAGTGTCACTGGCTCCCCATCACAGATTAATGGGGCACACTAACCTTTCTGGTCTCGTAAATTGAAACCTGACTCCTCCATATTTCTTGTGCATAGTACATTGTCATTAACACCAGCACCATTAACATCAAGAAGCAGCCACTCTTCATCTCTCTCTGCTTTGAGTACCTGCATGTCCTGCTGAAATAGCCATTCATTACTTTGCGGAAGGGCCATGTGATGATTTCTGTGTAGTTTGTGAGACCTATAGGGAACCAACACGTAACAGGCTGGTTAAATAGCAGATAGATTTTGTTACATAATTTCTTTGCTGTTTTTGTGAACAGAGTGATCTTTTTAAATTAAAATTTACATTCCGTAACTTATCATTTTGACTCTATTGCTCCTTATCCTCTATGGATATTCTGAGTGCAGATAATTTTAATTAAAAAAAGCCAACAGATGCCTAACATGAAAAATATGAAGGAATGATATTGTATTCCTTTTTAAACATAATAATTGCTATGCTAATATTTTGTACTATACTAATAGTTCATACTAGACTATTTTAAAATATTCTTTACAGAGAAAAAGATCTTTGAAGAGAGAAAAATTAGCCGCTGCTTCTAAAGTCTGATACACAAATTCACTGAGAAAAAAATCCTATTGACTTCAAGGGCTTTGGATCAGACCCACACGAATAAATTCAGCAAAGCATGTGAAGTACATGATTAACCTTCAGAATGTGCTCAAATCACTCTCCTCAACAAAGCACGTAAGCACTTGCTTAAATTTGAGTATCTGATTAGCTGTCTGAAGTATTTGCTGAAGAAAGACCAAAGCACTACCACTTTTAGCTAATGTTATAGGTAGATAACATGCTGTCTTCTCGATTGCATCCACATGTGAATCTGTTTTGTGCAAAATGCCAAAACGTCAACTTTTAATTTCAGTCTTCAGGGGGCTTCTAATGCAGTGACAATTTAAAAGAGCAGGGGGTCACAACAGTTAATACATTTTAATCAAAGCTATTCATTTTGAATTTGATTTCAAAGAATTTTTTGTTTATAATGATAAAAAAAAGTAAGCTTCAGTCAAAATATTGAAATTAAATTTAAAAAGTTAATTTTATCAGAACTCTAAATTTTATTAAAAAGCAAATCCAAATCACAACACGAAGTCAAAATAAATTTATTTCTTTGGAAAATTTATACTTATTGAAACATTTTTCAGCTGGAGAAGTGCTTTACTGGGAAATGTCTACTTGACTCTAATGCTGATATATCACAAAACTGTTCTGAAATGAGAGCAGGGAAATAATTTTATTCTGATTCACTGTATTAAAACCAGAACAAAGCAATTGCATTTAGTTTTGCTGGTGACATTTGGGCATTCACTTTGTAGAGCTTTAAACATTTCTGGTTAAGAAATGTTTACAGTAAGAAGGCAAATATAATTAAGTATTTTTTCCCCTTGCTTTTTTAAAGGATCAGTATTCATTTAGAGTTCTGGAAATTATTCTGTGACTGTAAATGCAGAAAAGAATGACAGTTTATGCTTGAAGAGACCTCCCAGATCACAGTGACACAATTTGAACTAAGCTGCCTGTAGTTAGCAGCTCTAGCCCAATCCAGAATACATCTGATCTCCCAACCCACAATTTACATTCTAGTGTGGCAGCACTTTTGCCAATAATATTTGAGCTGGGCTTAGACACCAACCTGCAGGTTGATGTGGAGCAGTATAGTTTCACCTTTGTGTTTTCTTAGTGAACAAACAGGAGGAAAAAACCTGTAGGTGGATGTGGACTGGTTAAAGAAGGAAAAGTCACTTATCTTATAACTCTTCCACCTCCTTGTAATGCCTGCAGTTATATCCATGCATGCTGCCTCTGCGTGATGCTCCCTGCTGTCCTACAGCAAAGATCTAACTTTCATAAGTGAAAACAAAGCATGTGTGCTGTTTTGCTGGAGGAGAAGGCAGCCAAGCAGCAGTACATTTGTTCACCGTAGGTATCCTCTCCAGTACTTTATTTGCATTTGCCTGCTCTAGACAGAATTTGCATCTGTTCCAGAGGCACCATGCTGTGTATAAAGTATTCAACAGACAGATGTTTGTAATAATTAGCACATTTTGACTGCTATCCGTTAGGCACACAGCAGGCGAGGTATCTAACACTGATGTTCAATAGCCCACTAAGCTTGCTCTAATGGCCCCTGCTGAGGAAACTTATATAGTCTGTTATCAGGTAAAACAGGACAGCAGTCCTACAGCCAGTACTTTACTGCCAGCAATCATATGGAAGACTGTCCCCCTTGATTACAAAGAACCAGTCTCTGCCTGGTTCTGAGCTGTGCTTTCCCTGGTCCCTGTGAACCAGCCTCTCTTCTCGTTGCTGATACCAGTGCATGCAAAGGCTGTTATGGAAGTTGCACGTGGGTGAGTTTGGATGGGAAAGCTGCTCCTGAGCATGCATGCTGGGAGTCCCTGAGCTGTATCGAATGCAGCGATGTGCTTGTCCTTCTGGAGAGGAGCACGCCTGGCCATGAGTATGGGTGCTGGATCCGTAGGTTTTCTAGTGTTGGGGATTGCTGTGAAGCTAGGACCAAGTGACATGAAGGGCACATTGACCTGATTGCTGGCAGCGTTTTAAGTAATTTGTTGTATTTTGCAGCATGTCTTTTAATACTGTTGTGCTATTCAGGGATGTGAGAGATTAGGCAATCAGGCCTTTATGCTCTAACAGAAGCAGTTAAAAAAATCACAGGTACCAAATTTGTTCTTCCTCTGGCTTGACCTTCTTTTTCACTCTCAACTTGTCCTATTGGCATGGAAACCACATTTTTATTTTTGTTGCCTGCCTCTCTCTTCCCTCCTGCCCTTATCAATCATCTCCTAGCTGGTTAGTCTAATGTTCCAGGTAAGTATTGCAGACAGAATGACTTGTTGCAACCCCAGTCACCCAGAAACCTTGTTTTTCCTGTGTCTTCTGAAAGAGAAAATTTGCTTCCCTCATTTCAAGGCAAATTCAATGCAGTATGACAATATAAATTGAGTTACTCCATCTCAGTAAATGGAAAAGCCTCAGTTTTGGACCATTTGAAATGGATGTTACCTGGTTCCACTAGTCAAGATACTGAGTTGCACAGAATGAGTCACTAATGTACCGATACTCACATACAAAAAAAAAGGGCTTGTCTTGTACTGAATGGAAAGCTTCAGCCATGCAATTTCAATGGGGTATCACCTTTGATATGTAACATACATACATATACCTGTTTTGATAGAAGGCATGAGGAGCTGTAATTGTTTCTCAGCAACTTCTACGCAACCCCTCTTGTAGAAAATAAAAATTAAAGAATTATATATTAATCCATTTTGACTATCCAACTCTAGTTCTCCCAGAGGGGAAATCTTTCAGGATCAGCAGCTTACACAATACAGTAGTCCTGAAATTTTTGTACAAATTTGTAGATATTTCTACAGCTGTCTGTATTTGTAGGTAAAAAAGAGAGCAAATCTGATCACCAGAACATTATGATTACTCTCCTCCTTTTGCTCTACTACAATTCGCATAAGAATTTACCAGCTAGTAAATCATATATTGCTAGGTTGAAAAGCCATTACATTAGTCCAGGGTCTTAATGTTTCAGATACTCCAAAATACTGGTGTCTATCCTTAGCAGATATTATGAGAACAACCACTATACTTACATCTGGCCAGAGGAACATCTGGATTTCTAACATCCAGAGGATTTAAGGTCCTCTCTATTGTCACCTGCTAATGCAGAATTATATTTTCTGTGCTTTTAAATGCATGGAAATTGTTACAGAGAGGCTTTTTATCAAGGATGCAAATTGGCAAATGAGTAGCTTTTGGTGCAGAAACTCTTGTGAACCCTTTTGTCTTTTGGACCTGAAATGAAATAAAAGTCTGAAAAACCGCTGATACTGCTACATTAATTTCAGTTGTTTATCTGTGAGACCAGCCTGGAAGAGAGAGGAAGGAAAAATTACTTTGTAAAAAGTTTGACAAAACAGATTTAAATATGGCTCCTTATTTAGTTGGATGGTGGGTTTTTTTCCTAGAAGATTTTTTTCTGTTGCCTTTAATTACATCTCCATGGGTTCATTTCCTTGGCAAGCTTTGAAAGAGAAAGAGTGAGGAGAGCCTTCATGCCAAGATGGTTTCTCCAAGTTCTTACTAATCCATACTTCATAGTAGCTTTATCAGTAATTGGTTTGGGTATGTTGGCAGTGCTTGATAGCTTTCAGCTGGGTTTGTACAGTCAAACACATTTTCATAATCCACAGAATATTGTTCTCTTAGATCTTGTTTGTTCTTCTTTTCCAAAATAACTTTTTTTTAAACATTGCAATGTCTGATAATTGTTGTTCCATTGTAATAAAATTTATGGCATAGCTTAGGTAATGTTTAGGAGAGTAAACCCCATACATGTACTGTGCTTCTTACTAATTACAGGAGGCTCATCTCAGTACTTCTGGGACAAAACAGAAGAACCTAATTAAGAAAGGGGAAGTCATCATGAAGATGGTCTGTGCTTATGATTATTATCCTTATAAACTGACATTTGATGAATATATTTCTGGATCCAAACCCCAGTGTAATGTCAACGAATCATGTCATCAGACCTATTTCATCCTCACTGCTGGTAAGGTGCTTAGCCAGCAGGTCTAAAAAATGCTGTGGCACAGAGCAGTAACTGAATTTTTGGGTAATTTCCCATTACCTACATGTGTCATCTTCTTTCAGTACTCTGAAAATTCTGCAGCTCAGCAGGAGGAAGTGATAAAATGCCATTTGCCTCTGCTGAACTTGATGATATGATGGTTTGGGAGTGGACATTTCTCTCTATCGCAGATCAGGCTGTGACCATGAAAACTATTTTGGATAGAGCCATCAGTGCAAAGATGCTACAAGCTGATGAGGGTAGATTTGGGACTTGAAAATCCAGGAAAGGTAGAACTGAAGGAAGCCACTAATCTTCATGTATGTAAAGATTCTGAATACAAAAGATAAATAAATTGCCCCGCATATTGACTGTGCTAGGGATAAAATGTCCTAGGCTTAGAGCAGGGGAGAGCTAGGACAAAGCATCAAGCTGGAGAGTTGTGTGCTGAAATAGATTGCATAGGAAAGCAATGGAGTCTTCAGTCAATGGAGATTTGTAAGAACAGGCTGAACATGAGGTTTTAAATCCTCTTTCTGCTGACAGAAAGAGGAGATTACAGGTTCTGGTGGCAGCAACGGAAGTACCAGGCTATGTGCTGGTTTTCTAAGGTTTCTTAAGTCCCTTGAGTTCCTCTCTATAAAACCATAATTTCAGACTTTCTGTGGGATTAAAATTTTGCAAAAGGCATTTTGATGAGAGGCGGTGGCTCTCTTCCCAAGGGCCTGTGAAACTGCACAGGGAAATGTGGCTGTGAGGTCCCCTGGATGGTGTACACCCATCACTGCACAGCTACCCAGCCACTCCCCGGCAGTAGTGTTCCTCAGATGATAGTCCTCTGCAACTCCGCAACCGTTCTGCCACTGCTGTGCTGGTAAGGTGCGTTGGATGGGTCATTACCACCAGGGACTCTGGTGTGGAGTGCAGTGCTAAGCACCATGTTCAGTGTCCTCAGGTCTCCTGGGCTATGCCACAAGCATGATGGGAGTGGTGACCACAGCACACTAGTGAAGCCTGGGGTGGGCCGGGAGGCAGAGGTCACTGTGAAATGGACCGAGCTTCCTAGAGAACCAGCAGCCACCATTTCTGGTTGCCCCTGTTGGATACCAGAGCCCTTACATTCTTGTAAAGATATTCAGAGGCTAGAGGTGGATCAGTGAGAAATTCAGAAGTATGGGAAGGCATGGCTCTGAGCTGCTCCCTCCCGTTAGCTCAGGCCATAGGTGTTATCTCACGCCGGAGCTGTACCCCCAAGCTGTCAATTATATAAGAGGGGAGAAACATGCACACCCTGAAAAAAAAATAATTTTAGCTGCCTTTGCAGTTACAGAACAAAGCCTATTTTTCTTCCTAGTTTTGTCATTCCTCTTTAAATTTGACCATTACTATGAATAATGTAAATGAGCATTTGCCACCTGGGGTAAGGCTAACTAAAATGTTAAATGTGACTTTAAATGGCCTGTCTACCACCACTTTGTCATGTTACATATTACAGCCATCGCTTGTTTAACTGAAAGGCTGCTTCCTGCTGCTTCACAGCCATTGGGGTAGCACAGACAGAGCTGTTTGTGCTGGGGATGTGAGCTGCATGGCGCAGTTAGCAGTGATTAATGGATGCAGTTATAAATAAGTGTGTACGTGTGTATAGTAATTTTGAAGAAGATTATAAAGTGCAATATCAAAGTGAAAAACCTAACACTGGAACATCTCTGAAGAGGTAGCAACCCCCTTTGGATCCTTTCACTGTCACTCCTTCATATCGTCAGCTTCTGCTGCTTCGTTGCAATCTGTATCTGCTAATGCATTTATAAGAAAAAGATGCTCAGTGGGAGAGGCTCTAAAATGGTGCTTAGCGTTTATGTGGAGAAAAAGATTCATGTGTCTTCAAAGGGAATTGTGAAAATGCGTTTGTCAATATGCATGAAGTAAATGAAGAAGCAGATATGTTTAATAGGTTGCTTGTAGAATGAGAACAAGGTTCCGCTCTGAGACAGGCTTTACCAAGGCTGTGCCTGTGTGTGTGACTTTTTTTTTCCCTGCCATAAGAGCAGTGCAGCGATACCAGTAACCCTACAGACTTTGAGTGCAAGCACAGGGTGCTGAAAGGGACTAACTGTGGGGCGGGTTTGCCGTTATGGAGACTTTGCACAATCCCCTGAGTCTTCTGTCCTGTTCCTGCCATCCATCCTCCATTCCCCATCTCGCTTTGAATCTTATAGCCACCCACACACACACAAATCAATTCACAGTTGCACATGGCAGGCAAGAGACAACAGACATCAACTGAGACAAGAGAGGGTCTGATTGGATATAATGAGAAACTTTTCCCCCACGAGGACAGTCAGGCATTGGGACCTGTTGTCCAGGGAGGGTGTACTATCCCCATTATTGGAGGTTCTCAAGCCCAGTTCAGGTAAAGCACTGAGCAACCTCATCTGATCTCATCGTGGACGCTGCTTTGAAGCAGGAGGTTCTTCCAGCCTGGATTACTGTGTGATTCTAAATCCTTCCCTGCCTCAGAGGCTGCAGGGACTCTTAGGAGGGGTTGGGCTGGAGGTTTCTGTTGCACAAAGGGACTACACATGGTCATTCTGGTCACAGGTGTAAAGATTTGACTGTAGGGTATGAAACCAAAAGTAACCAGCAAAAGAAGTACAAGATAACATAGGATGGGGAATCCCCTTAGAAGGATACTGGATATGGAGTTTCTCCACTGGGAACTATGTTAACAGCCCAAGGAACCCACCCCTCGTCCGTCAGCCTTGTCTTTGCATGAGAGCTGAGCAGATCTTCCTGTTTCTGTGTGCGTACTGAGCAAACCCTGCTGTAACATGCAGAAGCAGCACAGGCTTACTATGGGAACACCTGCTACAGTGTGCTCCCTGTCCCTCTGTAAATCCACCCAGCCCATTGTGGCATGGAAACATCACCACCAGAATGGAGAATGGAGGAAGGGCTGCCAAGACTGATCTAGGTCTCCCACCTTCAACCAGACTGCAAAATTCATGAAGTTCACAAAGGAGAGAGTTGATCTGTACCCTAAAGAACATGGTCAGTGCAGTGAGACCAGGAGGAATCCCTGTCATGGATCAGGGGCTTACAGGATGCTGGCACTGGGAGGGAAGCAAACGTACCTGTGCAGGCTTTCTGCCCACTCTGCTGTTGGAGTGGGGTTTTCCTTCTCTGTTGCACATACCCGTCTGGAGACAGATACTGTGCTCCTCCACTATGCAATAAGCTGGAGACTTTTAAGAGAGCCTGAGTTACTTAGATACCCCACGTAACTGAATTGGGATCCTTTGGGTTTCTTGAAAATTCCCTGTTGCTCAAGTCTCCATTTAATACAATTGCTTAGCTGATATATACTTGAATTCCTGGCTGCAGAGCAGCATGCAGGCAGTAATGCAGTACACAAGACACATTACCCCCAGGTGAGTTTGGCTGCTGAGGCTCCCATCCTTTTTCTGTTTAGAAGGGACTTAATGGGCAAAAGGGAAGGAGGAGCAATGTTCAATATGGAAATTACCCTCCCTGTTAGTGAGTCATCAAGACCTCAAAAGAAATTATCATGAATGCTAGTAAATCAATGTCCTAACAGAGGGAGCAGAAGATGGAGTACTAGTTAATGGCTGCTACAGCCCACCCACTGGCATTAGAAAACAAGTTGGCCAGCTTCTCAAGCAGCCATCTGTCATTTCGGTGGTGAAAAAGTGTGTACTCATAGCAGACTTCAGTCTGAGTGTTGCTCATGCTGCTGGTGCTAAGACACTTTTGCCACTTCTGACTATTCTCACTGACAGAATAAAAATCAGAAAGTCTGGCATCCAGTGGGGACGCACTTGTAAAAATGAGGTGATTGTAAAACAGATATTTTCAGTGTAAGTAACTGTGATTGGATCACGCTTGCACAATCTGCAAGTCCAAAACCAGAGGATATTCCCTGAATGGTTTAACATTGCCTGTTTCATGGCATTGCAGATAATTTTGAGGCATAGTGGTAAGGAGCTGGAAGTAAAATTGCAGAGCACTTAAGGGGTTTGGAACTGCTTTAGCTCCTCTTATGAGCTCCCCAAAATGTCACAGTCAAAAAGAGGGCCACTGTCACTGAGAAACCAGGAGCCTGATTTAGGGGGAGTGTAAGGCAACTAGAAGGGAAAAAAGTTTTAAACTGTCTGACGCATAACAAACGGAAGAAAGGGGAAGATGGTGGGTCGTAAAGCAGTAACTGGAAATTCAGGGAGAGGAGGGGTAATAAAAGTTGAAATCTAAGTCATCAGCAAGACAATTGAAGACCTGGTAGGGGGGTGCTGAAGATATATTAAAACACAAGAAATATGTAGCAGTTGCAACAGTCCATTCCTAGGAAACGGTAACACTGCCAGTGAAAGCATAGAAGCGGCAATTTTCAGTAGATGTTTCTATCTTCTAGTTGAGGAAAGGCAAGGTGATGTATCCTTTTCATATGAGAATGCAATGTTTTCATCTCTCACAATGAAGAGTGTGTTAAACCTCAGGTACAGAAGTTACACTTCTTGAGTTTGGCAAATGTAGATTAACTTGCATCCTGTAGTTGTAAAAGAGCTGGCCAAAGACTGAGGGTTTGGTTTTTGTTGTTTCGTTTTGTTTTTCAAAACTTCTAGGACCCTGGGAGAGTTTCAAGGCACTAAAGTGAAATTAACGTTTCAGAATTTGAAAAGCAGAAATGGGTTGATCCATGTAAATAAAATTCAGGTAAATGTAAGTCAACTTGATACCAGACTCAGACAAAACAAAAGGAGGACAAATACATGAATCTTGTAATAAATGGTTAAAATATGTAAGTTCTTTAGTTAATACTGCTTGGTATTGGCTTGTGGAAAAATGGATCCTGTTAGACTAGCTTTTTGATAGTATTATAAACTTATTTGATTAAATTAATAGTGTTTGTATAATGTACTTTTGCTTGGTACCTTGGAATATTTTGACTGAGAAACAATACAAGATGACCTTTATTCCTATTAAGTTATATTTCTGGCTGATAGGTGTTGAACTCTAAGTGCAGCTAAGTCATTACCATGCTGGTGTGCTTGTAGGGAGATCCTGCAATATTTTTTCGGTGACCTGAGAGACAACGTGAAGTTACTGAACAGAGCTTGCGGATGTCATGGCAGCTCTGGAGTTATAAACGATTAAAAGGCCAGATCACTGTTGCAGGTCTAAAAGACAGAGACACACTGTAACATGGCAAAATGTAAATTTCTATACCTAGAACAAAGAAGGCAGCATACCAATTTGAATGTGGACAGAGGCTTTCTGTTTGTTCCCCCCTCCCCCAAATTTAATAGTTAAACATAGTTGCTTAATATTTAGGAATCTCACTCCCAAGAAAAAGTTCTCTTCCCTGTTCAAACCCCAGGAGCTTCCTTGGCTGGCTGGAGCAAGCAGGCACAGCCTCCAGAGCCAGCCCTCTGCTGGGCTATGTGCCTGCGCAGGCAGGACATGCTGTGCACAGCCCTTAGGACTTGCATCAGGAAGAGTCTGAACTGGGGGTAAATCCGGATTTTTGGGCTGACATAGCTCTGGGAGAGGAACACCGGATGTGGGCCCTATGTCAAGTAGGTCAGAGTCACAGTGATACCTTCGGGTGCGTTGGGTGCCTCACTTCTCTTTGGACACCTCTTTCAGGCCGACGCCACCCCCTGCTGACTATCATGGCATTTGCAGCCACTTTTCCACAGGGGCAGCTGCAATGAGCAGGGGTTGCTCCTCTGCTGCCTCCAGGGCTTTGTTCTGGCTGGGAAAGGTAGAAATGTCACTGAAAGGACTGGAAATCGTGCCATTATATTGTGACTCTGGAAACTGCAGCTTTTGAGTGAAATGAGGAAAAGGAGGATGATGTCCCTTTATGAGTGGCTGCGTGAGGATCCAGTCTTGGTAATAGACTGGATAGACTGGTAATAGACTGGAAATAGTCTATCCAGTAATAGACTGGATAGACTTCATTTCAACCAGTAAATGTATCAGCAGACCCAAGATTTAGTGGATGTAGCTGGACATGTTAAAAATTTTGAAGTTAAAAATGGCTGACAAATATTTAGCAGTAGGGATAATTAATACCTAGAAAAATCTTTCTAAAAGTGTGCTTGGACTCTTTACTGCTGGCAATTTGAAGACTAAAGCTGACTGTTGTAGTCCAAGCTATGACCTGCTCCAGACAAGAATTGAGCAAACACAAACACATCTCAGTGACTGCAGCAGTCCTTCTTGGCTGCACGATCAGTGATGTGAAGGGTAGTGTGAAGCCAGGCAGATGCAGTAGCAAATGAGCTGATCATCTGAATGAATCCCCTTTACCCACTTGAATTATGAGGATACCATGCTTCTCACTGTGATGACACTCAAACTTGGCTCATCCTTATCAGTGTGTCTGATGTACTGTGTGCCTATTTGCAGAATCTCAGGGGATGCTAATCAAGATGTCTTTTCATTTCCTATCTAGCAGCACTTTTAAGGAGGCACTAAAACAATACTTCAACGCATCATTTCTCTTCATTTTTTGGGGAGGTGATGTGGGACACTTTAAGTCACCAGTTAGTATACAGCAGTAGATCTTGAAGACAGTTGTCTTCCCTATTCCAGTAAAAGTAGTAATAGAATGCCAACTCCTATGGGAGCTAAATGAAAACTAAATAAGAAATTCATCCTTTTCTTAATTCTCAGAAAATTAAATTAACAAAAACTGAATCAAATGTCTCCTGAGCAAAGGACTTAGTCATTGCTTATTGTCTAGAGAGCCAAAATAGTGAGGCAATATTCCCCCTGCTATCAGTATTCTCAGCTGTTACCAATCTGCTTGTGTTTCTTGGCTCTGTAAATCCTTAACAAGGTAAATATCTAACTCCCAATTTTACCAGCTGTCACCACCATTTTGCAAATCAAGGTTAGCTTCTTCAGTGCACTATTTCAATGCAGCACTGGATTCAGCTCTGGCCTGCCTTCTTCCACCCTCCATGTGGGCAATCTTTTAACGGGAAGGGTGTCTAGAAAACTCTTGAGCTAGGTGTTTGCTCATGCAAAGTTTATATATAGTCTGGGTATTAGGGAGAGAGGAGAACGTTCTACTGGTGTTGGAAAGTAAGGAAATAAGAAATCATCTGTAGTTTTCTTAGGATGACAGTCAGTAGAAATAAAGAATATGGTAAGCAAAACAAGTACTGTGGAATCTCAAACTGCTTATACGTAGCTGTGTGCAGTGCAACTAGTAACACCTGCAGTATGTTTGGTTGCATGATAAATATGTATATAATAACCTAGCCCTTCCTTTTTTATTACCAAGTTTAATAAAAGTACTGCAGCAAATCTGACCCTGACCTGGCCACCCTCACCCCACCCTAAACCCCCCCTGGTGGATTCAGTGGTCAGTGTCTGTCATACAGATTTGTCAGCACTGATCATTTGATTCACTCCACAGAATCACAGGCCCCACTTCTGCATATTCAGTGGGCTTGGGCTTAAGGTTGGTTTTGCAGCAGTGGGGTGAGTCCCCTAGGAAAGGCTGAGCATATGCGTGACTTTTTGCAGTGCTGGAGGAACCCAGAGAGCCACTCAGCAGCACAGACTTGAATGTGCTGATGCTCCATTTTAGGGCCTGCATCTGTAAATTGCATTATAAGTTGTTATAATTTGATCCCAAGGTCAAATGATAAGGCATCATCAAAATAACCTTGAAGAACCAGGAAAGGTCATTGTGGCTACTTCTGTACATCTCAGATTCTGCTGGGAGAGTCTTATTCCTGCATGCTCTAGGATGCTGTGCTGAATATGGGGTACTGTTATGTCTAAGAGATAAGGAGCTCCCCAGCTCTGTACTTAGTATTTCACAGCACTCCTTGCTCTCTTCCAGTTTTCTCTGGTAGACACCATGCAAAGAGACATGGAGCTCAACTAGACCTAGAAACCTTGAGACAAAAGCTTTAGGTGCATCTGTCAGATATGGCAGCTGTTTTATCTTTGCTCTGTATGTCATTAACAAAGCATCTCTGTCATCCCATCCCTCCATTAGGAAGTGAGGGCTGGGAAGAGGGGAAAATCAATAGCTGAGCTTCCATGCACAGTGCCAGATGCAATATGTTGAGAGCATACACCAGATTAGGCCTATTTGCAAAGTGGATAGAACAGTATTAGAACTCTTTAATTTTCCCTTTTAAGAAAATACAGGTTGACAAACTGAAAACCCAGCTTTCCATCAAACTTCTTTATTCATCAAGGGTGCACAACTGAAGGCAAAAACATAGGTCTTCCATTCAGCAGAGTCAGACAATATGGAAAGAGAAGACATTCCTTTGCTTCCCTGTGACACTCATCTACATGGAGTGGCCTTATCACAATGGTGAGAGGGGAAGAGAGAAAATTAGCCCCTAAGTCCACTTTTCTTGTCAGAGAAGTGGACAGCAAAGTGCCATGGAGGAGAAGGCGAGCAGGAGACGAGTATTTGAACTCTTACACCATCTCACTCAACCCACACAGGTTAGCTGAAAACATGGGGAAGTAACTCCCTATTTGGGAGGCACCAATTGCTGCTGCTCCTCCTTCTGGGGCAGGTAGAAACCATGATGGCTGAGACGCCAATCCTTCCTGGGCAGAAGTGCAGCAGCATATTACTCTTTGCTATGGGCCCTGGCTGGATTCTTAAGCTTGCCATTAAATCTTAACACTGTGTCTGCTTTTCTTTTCAATTTTTGTTTCACGATATTTGCTGGGCTTTTCCTCTAGTAAGTTCATATAACTTCCAGTGGGGTTTTTGGACCACATCCTGCTGCCTCCTGAATTTGGATGAAGCAGATTAGTTTCAGTGCAGGTTAACGTGTAACGTGGAATGAGGGGAGCCTCTAAACCTTCTGAATTGCACCATAGTTTCTTAACTTAACAGCATTATGTGGTGTAGCCAGCCATTAATCACTCCCGATTCTTAAATTATGAATCATTAATGAGAGTGCAGAAGAAACAGAATACAAATGAAAAGTGGATTTCATTATTAAAGCAATTTTAACTTCATCTCTGAAGATAAGAAAATAAAGTCTGATTTTCTATAACAGAAAATAATTATGACTCTTAATCATTAACCTGAAATTATAAATTTACATACACTGTTCTCACAAAGAGCAAAAAATATTCAAGGTTTGCTGTTCTCCTTATGTTATATTTTAAACACAAGAAAAAGCAATGCAAGCGTTTTCAGAAATTGATCAGTGAGCCAAAATTTGGTGGGCCTACTGACCTGAAGTAGCAATTCACTCTTTGAGCAGTCTCCATGATATCAGTGGAGGTTCTTTTCCTGGAAGGATACTACTTGATATGTAAAAAAGTATCAGACTTCAAATATAAATGTCTTGATACACTTGAAATAGTTTAGGTCATGCTGTGAGTTCCCTTTGGCCATGTATGAGAATAGGTCCCAGCATATTCCTTAGATGCTTTGTATGAGTAATCGCACTGTAGAAGAACAACCAACCTTCTTTCAGAGCATGATTAAACTTCTGTACAGTGTAGACTACTTCTTAAAGCATTTAAAATATTTTCCTTCTTACAGTGATAAAGGATTTGTTATGATCACAGCAGTAATTTCAGTGTTTGCAGCTGGAGTGAAAACAACCCAGCAAATACGCACTTCCACTGCGTTGCATACACATTCACGTGCAGAGGTCACATTCATCACAGCAGGTGTTCCTGCACTTCCACTGCCATAAACTGGAGCCTGTGGAAAAGAGAAGATTCAATAGGAAAGGAGGCGTAATAGCAATGCGTGAGCCTGGGAGTAGGTCTACAGTAAAAACAGATTAGGCAGACTTGGCTGCTCTAATAAAGAGAACTGGAAGAGAAAAATAAAAATGTTGGAAAAAAGATACGGGGAGCTTATAATAGACCTGCAGGATGGAAAGTGAGGGCAGAGCGCCCAGTGTTTTTGCAGGTTCATAAAGAGCCTAGCACAGTCATCATGGGAGGGTTTTAACGACCCTACTATTGACTAGAATAAGAATTACAGAATGACTGGGGAAGGATGAATGTTTCTGGCGGTTATTTCAGGACTGTGTTCTTGCTGCTTTTTCTTAAGCAATCAATAAGATCAGAAGCTGTAGTGGTTGGAAATGAACACTAAGTGACAAAAGATAAAGCCTTCATCTGAGGGAAAATGGTCATTATATTGTTGGATTTGTTTGAGGTACTTGTGAAGAAACGTTCAAAGGCGGCAGCACAGAATTACTGGATTTTTAAAAGCTAGATGTGAGGGAACGTGAAAAGGCTGGGATGAAAGTGATTGAAAGAACTATTGTCCAAAAATTCCACTTGGGAGCAGTCAGATCTAGGGCCTCTGAAGAGGAATCTCTTCGTTACAGAAGTCCTTTTACTGTTAATGGTAGCAAAGGAAGCCACCTTTGTTGAGCAGGAAAATTAGTGTTTAATCAGGTGCCAGGTTAGAAGGGTGGAAATTGAGTGAAGAGGGTGAGGGAGGGTATTTCACCACGGAATATCATCAGGGACACTGAGAGTTGTCCTTGTCCATTCTCATGGAATAGCAGTGATTTCAGGCTATATGGATCCTCCAGCAAACACAGAAACTCTGGAGGATCTACACGAAACCAGGATCACTAATGCTAATCTGCTGCTCCCTGTGCCTCTACTCACTTTGAGGACTCCAGCTGCCACCACCTGCCCCCAAATCCCCAATGAGTGGAAATTTTGTAGTCTGCAAGGTGCAGCCTTGGACTTTATTACCTTTTCAGCAGATTCTCGCTGTTGCCTGCAGCCCTCTGCCTGCCTTTTCCAGCTGTCTCCCAACACAGACCTCTGGGACCAGCTGTTTTCTCTCTGCGTGGAGAGCAGCAAGAAAGAACAATTCCCTCAGCAAGTGCCGTCCCTAATGTGCTGTGCTATATCCTGCTTTGCACCACTGCACAGGAAGGAAGCAGGATATAGCTGAACATTTCTCAATGCGCAAAAGAAATGAGGCAAAATATATAATGTCCCTTTATTAAAATAAGTGGTGGTTAAAAAAGCAAAGTGAAAATCAAGCTTTCAGACTTGAATAAGTACCAAGTTCCTTTTTATGCAAGATTTCCATTTATAATAAGTTAATAAATGAGAAAGAAATGTCTAATGTTTTTATAACATGACTAGTGTGTGTTTATAGACCATTATAAGATGATCAGGAAAAAGTGTTATAGATGGTTACCTGCTGAGGTTATGATCAAGCTGTGTGACTCTTAACAGCTGATCATTTTTTAAACATCTATTCCTTTTCTGAATCCTTTACAAACCCTGTGCAGAACCTTCACATGAAATAAGACTAAATATTGAGCGAGGTACAGACGTGCCACTTGCTGCTGGTTCTTGCAGGCTGCAGCCTGCCGTGCCCCTGGTTCCTGCCAAGTGGAGCTGCTGCTGGAAGCAGACTGGGGATGGGGCGGTTTTTGCTTTGCAGTAGCAGTGTGGGGATTTGGAGCGCTGGCAGGGGAAAGAGGAACAAGAGTACACTACATTGATTCATTAGCCAAAATACCATGTTTGCAACTTACACTTTGAGGGGCTGTCAGCATGCTTGAGGACTGATTGTGCTTGCCTGGGCACACTGCAGCTTCTCCACCACTGTTCCTGCTAGCAGTTTTCTGTCAAACAGAGAAAATATGCAAAAAGGTTTACTTGCATAAAACTCACTTTCTAATTATCTCTCCTCAGAAGTCTGGCTCCCAAAGGAGTAGGAAGAGGGAAGGAGATTGCCTCTCTTCCTTTTCAGGATCAAAACATTTCATGCTGATTTCACCGACTTCCACCAGCACGTGTTCTCTTTTGTCTTCCTAGGCGGCATCCACATCAGGCCCCATGTTCTCTTCACAGCCATCTTAATGTTTTGTCAGAGCCACAAACTCTTCCCCACCCCCAGGGCTCTGGCTGCCCCTAATCAAGGCCAGCCCTGATATGGTGCAGCTGTAACCTGGGATCAGGCTGCTAGGGCAGAGCTGTGTGAGACTGAGCTGGGACATGCCTTGGTGTGGGCTCAGGAGCTGCATTTAAGCTTGGGACAGGTCCTTGTCTGTGCTCAGCTGTCATGCCTTACTGGTCCTAGCTTTGTCTTGTTAAGTTGGCTTCCTGGCTTGGCCTTGGACCTGCCTCCTTCCTGCAGGCTGACTGCTGCTGCTGGGCCTACTCTGCTCTCTCTCTCAGTGCTGCGTGACTTTTCCCTGTGCTGCAGTGGATACTGCCCTGTGCCTGCCTTGTTGTTGTTGTCTGTGGCTCACCCCCCCTTGCTGAGCAGTCCACTCATGTTGCTCTTGGAGATGCTCCAGGTAGGAAAAACCTGTCTGAGATTTCATTTTTTTCATCTCCATAATTCTGAGTGCTTTCTTTGGTTTGTGATAAGATACTGGGAAATGGAGAGGGCTACCCACGTATTTTCTTGGTTGTATTTTGAGGTGCTTTTGTGGTATGGGATGACTCTTCTTCCTGTTTGTGTCCTCAGTGATTCTCTCTTAAAAAAGTATGCCAGTTGTGGACTTTGTCTCTCTAACTGTTCTGAATTTTTTCTCTACTTTCTCAAAAGAGAAAGACTGAGATATTTTGGGACCAGTCTTGTAGAACAAACAGTCTTTTGTGCAACAGCAGACAGTCCCACCATCTGTCAAGCAATTGGCTGTTCTCACTTAAGCACCTCTGCTCTGTGCTCTCTAGGAAGAGACTCAGGAGTCTGTTCTTCACTCCCTATTGGGCAGGAGATGTTTCTCCCTTGGTCCTCAGCTGGTTGATAGCAACTGTATGTGCGTGGCCAGTTGTAACAAAGGCAACTGACTGTAACGCCTGGTCATTGCTCCAAATCCCTGCTTCTCTGGCTCAAGCCTGCTCTGTGCGTGTTGGTATTCCTCAGCGTGCTGCTGGATGCCAGTTCAGGATTCAATGCAGTGCTTTTTCAGGCTGGGCACCAGGCTCTACCCAAGAGAAAAATCCATCAGATTTCCCTGGGAGCTGTTGTAAAGAGAGGTGAGCTTCAGCCAGTGCGTCCTGAAGAGGCTCATCCCTAGCTGGGGGCACTTTTAATGGTGATAGAAAGGAAGGAAAAGGCAGAGGCAATTTTGCAGCCTCGTTTCTTTTTCACAGCAGGCAATACATATGCAATGAGGAGGGACTACTGGTGGGTGGAGTGGCAACTCCATCTGTCCTTGGCCTTCATCCTCTGCCCTAATAAGTCTGCAGTGGGTCTCTTATGGGGCATAGGTTTTTGCCTACTGCCTCCTCTCATCTGCTGTTCTCTGCAGTCTTGATAGCTTTCCACTTGGAAGGTTCAGTGGAGAAGGCTGCATTTTGTGGCTTGTATTACATGGAAACAAGTCAAGTGCCACTCTTAATTACAGATGCTGTTTTGGAAAGTGACTTAATTGTTAAGCAGATTTTCGGGAAAGAGATCTCTCCAAATTAGCTCATGTGATTTAGACTCAGGAGTGATTGTAGACAGGTAGCTAATCCTTGGCCTTGGAGAGTTGTGGGGTTTGGGTTTTTTTGTTGGTGTGTATGTTTGTTTTCAATGTATAGCAGTTTGTTTTATATAAAGAGTTGTTTTGTTTTAAGATGTAAAATGAAACTGTAGCTTGGCAAAGTAAATCCCTATAAAATGCTAACCTTCTACTTATGTAGTCCTTCCTTTGGGTGTTTCTTTTTTCATTTTTTTTTTTTTAATGATATGGAGTGGAAACTGAGTGGCTTCATACAAATAATGGTCTTTTAACCCCCATAATCTCATATGGTAAACTTCTTGTCTCCAAATGTTTCCCTGAGACTAATTCTAGGCTTAATGTGCTGAAGATTTTTAAAATAATAATAGTTGATAAGGGCATCTTCTGCAGAATTAGGATAGCGGGGAATATTTGTTTTGAATGTAGCTGTTTCATAACCATACCACAGTAGTCCATAAACCCACATTTTTGATGAAGAACGGTGCAAACAGGAAAGCAGTCATAGCTATCTGAATAGAGCTTTGGCTTATTTAACCAAGAGGAGGAAGCCTTACCTGGATACTGGCAACTCTTGTGCTCCTCAGAAAGGAGAGACAAATTTTCAAGTGGCAGAAGTCGGTATGTCATCATGGATGTCAGTTTGCACAATCCAGCTTGTATTTTCCACCTGTTTGGGCACACAGATGCATAACCGGCTTTGAAAAATATGACTTGAAAATTTGTTCTTTGTTTCACTGTGGTGTCCTCACAGGATATGAGCCTCTGTCCCAGTGTGGGAAGTGAACTCGTGAACTGGCTTACAAACAAAAATTCTTCCCAAAAGAATCTGGACAAAATTGCAGAGCATGATTTAATGCAAGAAAGAGGGCAGGCACTGAAAGGTCAGCATGATGACAGATGATATTTCACTCTGCTTAGAGTTCTGCAGCTGTTTGCTGTTGCAGGAGGGTGATGGGGGGAGGAAGGACAAATCCTGGTAGCAGTATTTCAAGAGACTATGTCAGTATGTCATGTGGAAGTGCTTGCTTATGGGGGTGTCCACCTGGCACCTAGCGATGCTTGCAGGAATGCTTCCACTGGCTCTGCGACCCTGGGGAATCAATGGATTTATGCTCTCCCAAGCTGCAGGTGCTGTAGTGTGGATTTATGGAGAGGCGGGGAAGCCAAAAGCAGGATAAAAGCCCTCTTCCTCCCTCCTTTACTATTGTTCAAAATGATTTCCATGCCACGTGGTGGAGGAGACACCTTGCAGCCCTTTATTGCGACTGTAGCTGTATGGTGTAAAAGGTACAAGGCATACAGAGCTGGCCAATAGTAGGAGTAATCAGGGACTCCCTCCCAGGAGCTGACGTGAGGGGAAAGACCCCCAGGTTTACCTGTTACCAACCAGCTTTCTTATTTCGGGGAGGCAAGAAGCAAGCATATTGTCCTGCACACCATGCCTTTATAACTGGTCCAAGGTTTAGGAAGGCATGAAAAAGATGAGGGCGGGAGGGAGGGGATTTTAATTCTTTGCAGAAGGCCATGCTTCAGCCTGCTCTGTGTGCCATGGAGGTCTCCTGCAGATTTGTCCCAAGCTCTGCCATGCTTTAGAAGAAATCATTGTCATTGTTCCTTTGGGGTCAGTGAACCACGCCAAGCTACAGCACCTGAGGTCTGCCTCCAGCAGTTGTTGTGACCCAACATGGTGCGCAGGGGTTTCAGAGGACTGTTAATGGAAGAAGTTTGTGCTTGACAGTGTCTCCGTTCCACAGTTTTATACACAGCTTGCTTGACATATATTTTTCTTATATACACAGCTTGCTTGACATATATTTTTCCTGGCAAAGAACAGATAACTGTGCATTTGGGTGAGGCTGCACAAGTGATTCTTTTTGCAATTATCAATGTCTATCTTAGTCTGCAAAATCTGGTGATTATCATACTCATCAAAACAAATTACATCTTTTTTGGACAGATTAATTAAGGGGAAAGGCATAAGTTGGTGTGGTAAATCACTCTTACAAAAATGTGACTTTCCAGGAATTATACCTTAGTAAAATATATATACTGCTCTGACTTATGCTGCTTTTATCATTATCGTAATTGAAAATGCAGAGGACATTAACCCTTGAATACCCTCAGAAGTTATTAAGCAAAGAAGACACAAATTATTCTAAATTCCCCTGATTCCTATTATGCACAATTTTGGCCCTTCATTCTTTGGAACAAAAATAGAATGGAAAATACACTACAGATAACCAAAAACTACATTGTGAATTACTGTGTTTTAGAAGGGAAAATAAAAGCCCCTGGCAGTGGTTGAAGATCTAATCCTGCTCAAATGTTTTTACTAAGTAACTCTTAAAAGTGTGTGATTTGTGGAAGGGAAGCTCTGGAGGTTTCTCTTGAGATTCTTGGTTTATTCTTAGTGTTCAGCACAATGCTCACATAAACTTCATAGTTTTCTTAGTGGTCATGGTCTTATACGGAAGCAACATCTTAGCATAAGGGGAAACAAGTACATTTACGTTTAAAGGTGGTTTTGCCTCTTTAATTGCTGTAGTTGTATTTGATTGCTGTGGTATGAGAACTAGGCAATGCCCCTAACCAGGGAGCAAAAGGAAGTTAGTTAACAAAGATAACAGTAACTTGATGTGCGAAATACAAACAGAGAACTCAGGCTGGCTCGAGGAATACAGACTTTCATCTGTTGGTGTGGTCACCCACCTGCCTGTCTAGTAAAGGCATCTACATATCATATGATCTCATGTTGTCAGGTAGGAGTTGACAGGCGTGTAGGGTTGTGTGGTGTCCTGGGATGGGGCTATTTCACTTCTCTCTCTTGAAGCTGCTCGTTATGATGCCATTACATATTCTTTGGGCTGTAGGAAAGGCCAAGACAGAAACTGCCATGATAGTCTAGCATTAGAACGCTCACTTGAGATTTGGGGTGGGAAGGTTCCCCATGCCCCATCTCCTCTGCTTGGTGTGGGAAATGACAGGCTGAACCTGCAGGTTGGCAGGGTGAGGTGCCTGATCCCCTGAGAGGAGTGGGCTTGACATGTCTCCTGAGCAGCTCCCATCAGGTAACATAGCTCCTTCCATGTGAGACTGCAGAAACTGGTCCTCATCTTCTGCTTGTGTTTTGATGTGGTTGGTGCAACTGCCTTCTATGTCCCTATGTGTGAGACCCTCTCCATCAGGGCCAGTGTCACCAGAGCGGAAGGCAGGAGGTGCCAACTCTGCATCTGACAGGTCATAGGCCAGGTGCCAAACTGCTTGGTATGTCAAGACAGAACAGGCAATTGGACATGACCAAAGCAAAAACTCGTTAGTGTTTAGGGAAAGCCAAGGTCTTAAACATACCCAGACATATCCAGGGTGTAACAAAGGCTCTCAGAATTGCAATTTTGGACAGGAGTTAAATGTAGGTGCCACGTGTGCCTCTCTCACTTATTCCTTTTTAACGCTTTCCAATTCTTTTTCCTGGATATAGTCTTTGGCCTTTCCTGATTATTTTCTCTTGCTCTCTGCTAGGTTGGTGTGTCCATTTAGAAAGGCACATTCCTGCATGCTACCATGCGTGTTCCTCTAAGGAACATACTGTCATAACAGTTGCATATATTTTTTTTCACTCAGATGTATTTGTACATATAGGACCACTTAAAAACTATAACTCAGAGTGCTGAGACTCACCTTCCTACGTGTATCAGTGATCCTAAATAAGTAATGAAGCAAATGTAGTTAAGATGCAAACGTAAAGTGTCTTATTTTCAGCTTGGCTTGCATTAAGCTGTTAATTTCCATTAGCATTAATGAGAAAATACACCCAAAGGTTTTCCCCAGGCAAGAGTTCTGATCCTCCTAACAATAATTTCCCTTTTACAGTGTCTTTTAATCAAGGATATTTGTATTTTGCAAACTTAATTAAGAATTAATTAATTAACAATATCCCTGGAAGGAACAGTAAATGGCATTTTACCAGTGAATGAATGGAGGTTGCCCAGTGAGATGTGGGACTCCTGGCTCTGATGTTGAAATCTGAACCACCTGTGTTACCATCTTCAACTTACTGCAGACTTTCACAAGTTTATGTCCAATGTACATCCATATTTATCACTTAATGTATCATTCTTTGATACTTGTTTACTAAGTTGGTGTATGAGAAGGTTGTCCTTCTTAGCCAAGCCTTACTTGTGACTATAAAAGAATCTCATTTGCACGCAGCAGTTGTCTCTCTTATGTTATGATTACCATTTCTGTTAAATACCCAGCAGATCTGTTAAGACTTTCGTATCTGCATTTGTAGAAATAGCAGACAATTTTAATAGTTATCTGCAGAAACAAATTACATTTTGGCTGTAAACTGCGGCTGACGCTATGAAATAGTATACTGGGGTATCTACCCTGTGATTTCCTACTGGATATTATCTATCTCTATGAACAGCCTTAGTGTTGTGCCTAGTGGCTAGCTAATTTCTACATATTCATTTTATGTAATATTTATTCCTATCACTCAATCAGATTTGTAAACCAAATTCACAAATGATGGGGAGTATGTTCTTTGCAATTAGGATGATTCACCAGTGGCATAACTAATAGGAGAACAGGAAACTGAAATTACACCCTTCTGCTTGAGACTGGGAGCGGAGCTTGGGAACAGAGACAGTAGGAAACAGAAAGATAGAATGCGAAAGAAGGGGAGAGGATCAAAATACTGAAAAGAGGCAAGGAGATGGGGAGATGAGAGGCAGTACATTGGAACAAGAGAAGTGATTATAGCACACAAGAAAGGCTGGGGAAGCTGCTTTCCATAAAGAAAGATAAAATACTGAAGAAATAAGTAAGAAAAGCATTTTACTTTCCACAGGGGGAAAGAATGAAAAAATGTATTAGGACAGTTTAATTCTGAGGTCTACAGAAAGTAATAGATGATGGAGAGGGCTAGCAGAGTTGGGCACATCTGTGTGGTCCAGGTGAGGATCTGTGTGTGGCGGAAGTATTTTGGTACCACTTGGGAAGAAAGGGAGTCCAGTCTGAGCCCCCTGGAAGTTGAAATTCACAAGATGGATGAACACGATATATTGATATGCTACTGCTGCAGTATATTGCTATCATTCCTCTGGCTTGCTTAATAGGGCATATTACAGGCTGACTGCATGAGTGTCATCTTGGTAGGTTCCTCACAGGAAAACCCAAAATGCTGCAAATGCCTTATAAGGCTATTCCCATGTAGTGAATCTGCATTATCACCACCAAAGGCAACAGGGAAAGCTGGTGTGTTAGGAAACTATTGTAAACCACCCTTGTTGTAATTAAGTCTAGACATACTAGCTGAAGCTTATTTGTGCACTTCTTGATGTTAATAGCTTATTCTTTTAGTCTCTCAGAAGGTAAAAAAACCCAAACAAACCAAAAAACTATGGACATCTCCTGTTTTGAAATGAAAGCTCTATGGACGCTAACTTTTTTTCTTCAAACTACTTGTCAAAGGACAATATCCCTGGCTTTGTATGCAGAAGCAGCTGTCTGTTCAAAGTCAAGGATTTGGTCCACCTTACTCTTCTGAGATTTCATACCTTGTGCATTGACTCCAGGTATATTTGAAAGATGGGCTCTGGAAGGTATTCCAGATTGCTGAAAGTTGCTGTTGGATTTTCCTCTTTCTCCCCAGAAAGATTCAGTTATTGAGTGTCCAGCATAACCTCTTGGCTGTTACTGATTAATGCCTGTTAACTCAGGGGAATTAGCATAGGATAAAGGAGTTCCAAGGACAGAAATCTGAGCAGAAAATAACTTAGTTGGTGAAAGTGGTCCTAGAGATACATGACAAGCTGGGGTCCTTAAGCAGATAATCAATTTATGTGGTTTGGTTTGAAAATGGCAATGCAGAGTTGAGAGCAAAATCAGTTGTCTTTTTTTTATTTTAAATCCAAAAAGAGAAACAAATCCTATTTTTCCTAGTCATAGCAAGTTCAAAAGTGTTCTCCATCTGGTTTGTTACTGTCTCTCTGTGATAACCTTATAGCAATGAAGAAGCAACCTATGCAGCCTGTATCTTGGACAATATCATCACTTCAGTTGCATTTTTGATCACTTTCCTTAGAGTCCCCATTCACAGAACCATATGATCACATGAGTCTCAGCTTTCATTTTAAAGACTCTAACTGGCATTGCCTGGTTGGAAACTTGAAAAGTGGACCCTAAGGATTCAAACCTGAAAGGAAAAGAAAAAATACTTGAAATTGAACAACTGAAAAAGAAACAACATAATAAAGGATGATCCCATTATTCAGGACAATCTTGTAACTTTTGTGGGATCTTACCATTTCTATATAGCTCTATATTAACATTATTAAATTGTCTTAATTTGCATCTTAACTTTGCATCTTAAAAATAGTAAAAAAAAAAAATAATCCACCCCCCCTTTTCTACCTATACATCTCTTTATTCAACTCATTTGAATTTTAAAATCTTATTTGGAGAAGAAACAATTCAAAACGGTAATAAACATGTCTCTGTGCAGTTTTGTGCTGGTTGGAAGTCACTAATCCTTTTATGTCATCCTTTGCGAGGATGATCCTTGTCTAGTCCCATGTATTGATTAAAATTAAGCATTACACAAAACCTTTATCATTTCAAAGGATTATCCTTTTATCTTTCTCTCCACCTTCTTTTTTGAATTAACTTTTTTGTATCCCAGCTGATCTACTAGCTGTCTCTTTTTTTTTTTTTTCTCCTTTAACACAAATGTTGCACAGTGAATTGATTTCTTATTTTGCTTATATTCAGCTTTTATGAAACATGCCAATGGACACTTCCAGGGCACAGAATTGTGAATAAGCATGAAAGTGGACATCTCTAGCTATGTCATGTGTAGCTGTAGGATAGGGAGCCTAAGTCCATTTATGCATATACTGATTAATAGGGATGATCACACAGAACACTTAAATGGTTTCTGTGCCAAACCATTTGTTGTATTGGTTTATACCTGTGCAGCTTTGCTAGCTTGGGTAAATGCCCTCATACACAGCCGTGATGAGTAATCTGTGTTTTGGGATGTGGTTTTTTTGTTTTGTTTTTGCATTGTTGAAGACACAAATTGATTAACTGCATCATTTTTGAAGAATCATGCCGAGTAGAGTAGGATCTAAGTCATAGTTGAATTTGATCTGTCTGGCCAAAACCATATGTAATTTATATTCTTTCCCTTTTAAACGCGGGACATTAAGTGCCATCTGTAAAACTGCAGCTCCTAAACCAACCAGTTGTTAGAGGCATCCCCAGAGCATGTAATTTCTAAAACAAACTCCAATGAACTGCCTGGACACATTTCTTCTCCTAACTCACCAGCCTCTGCAACCCTGGATTTTGCTTCTAATTCTAAGAGTGCTTATCTGATATCTACAGACCCCTAAAGCTAGTATGCTGCACTAACCTTAAATTTACACCAAACAGTTCTTCTCTTTTGTAGACCTAGTTCCAACTGGTGTCCATTAGTCCTTCTAGATTGACCCTGCACCATGTTTAAAACTCTGGGAAAGGCAATCAAGCCCAAAATAAAAACAGCAATCCAGCCCTTGAGAATAATGTGTCAAACAATGGCATGGTGGTTCTGTGTAGGTACAGTTGAGTCATCCAATGGCTCTGAACCCTAACACTAAGTTTGATCCAAGTTGTAATGAAGAGACTGAAGATTTGGGAGTTGATCCTGCCAGACTACTAACAGGAGGTGAGGTTGGTAATTTCTGGTGCCAGGTTGGGCAAGGAGCTGTATTTGGCAGGTGGAAGCCAGCACCTATCCTGAAAAGGAGCAGTCATATAGCTGAGAAATGCTCTGTGGCAAATGCTGAAAAGTCATAGCAACCAAACAAAATCTTTCAGAAAGGCAAGGAAGCAAAAGTACACTACAGGGACTGTTTGTTATTTATGACTGTGTTGACTACTGTGTTCTAAATAGAGATTTGTTTATAAGGAAACAATAACACAAGTGGGAAGATGGGAATCCTCCTGCCTGTCAGTGACTCATCATCACAGGGCAGAACGTGATTGGAATAGGCAGTCTGTGTCACATAGTAGGATACTTGCTCAAGATGCTCTGTGTGGCCTAGAGAGTCACTCCTACCCCCTTCCCTGGGGTTTTTAGACTGGCCATTTGTCAGACCTATGAATTTGTATAGCATCTTATCTTGGCTAGAGTCTCAAGGTGCTTCCATAGCATAAATAATACAATAGTGCATTCACTGCTGTGCATAGCAATTGTGCCCCACCGATAATCAACATAAACAAGTTAGGAAAATGTCTTGAGTACTGGTTAAAATTACCGCTCTGAGTGCAAGATGAGAAAGTTATGACAAGTTTAATCATCTGTTTATACATTAAGGCAAAGCAGAAACTTAGCAAGATGCTGCTCTCTCCCAGGCTACCACTTAATTACAATTACTATGGTTACAAGGTTAAGCAATAAAGTCTCATTTGGTCTTTCAGCAGGTCAAATTATTCATTAACAACCTCTGGGCAAAGCCTAGCCAGCTCATGTGCTTAAAAACCAATTAGACTTATCCCTGGTTTTACTGAGTCTCTCTTTGGTCTTGAAGGCTTCAGCAGCAAAGTTGGAAGGAATTAGATCTGCAGTCAGTCCTTCAGGGCTATGCGTTTCCTTTCTTCCTTCTTCAGGGTTAATGCAGCGTTCTTTCTAATACACGTTCAACTCATTAGATTCTTTGGTATGGTTTGTCTCTATAATTAAGCATCCACTGAAAAAACTGGCTTTAAAATGGCTGTTAATAGCTTTTTAACAGTGCTTTTTCTTCTGGTGTCTTTCCTATAAAGTAGGTTTCTTTAGGTTTTTCACAGAAAATCCAAACTGTGAAACTTGTTCTCCCTTCTGTCCCTTCCTACCTACTTCTTGGTAGCAAAAATGGCAAAAGGTTATGCATTTATAAGCACTATTCTATTTTAATTTATAAATCAAGACTTTATAAGCTAACTTTTCCATAAAAAGTTTTGATTTAAAAAAAAAAAATTATTCTCATAGCAACCAAACAAAATCTTTCAGAAAGGCAAGGAAGCAAAAGTACACTACAGGGACTGTTTGTTATTTATGACTGTGTTGACTACTGTGTTCTAAATAGAGATTTGTTTATAAGGAAACAATAACACAAGTGGGAAGATGGGAATCCTCCTGCCTGTCAGTGACTCATCATCACAGGGCAGAACGTGATTGGAATAGGCAGTCTGTGTCACATAGTAGGATACTTGCTCAAGATGCTCTGTGTGGCCTAGAGAGTCACTCCTACCCCCTTCCCTGGGGTTTTTAGACTGGCCATTTGTCAGACCTATGAATTTGTATAGCATCTTATCTTGGCTAGAGTCTCAAGGTGCTTCCATAGCATAAATAATACAATAGTGCATTCACTGCTGTGCATAGCAATTGTGCCCCACCGATAATCAACATAAACAAGTTAGGAAAATGTCTTGAGTACTGGTTAAAATTACCGCTCTGAGTGCAAGATGAGAAAGTTATGACAAGTTTAATCATCTGTTTATACATTAAGGCAAAGCAGAAACTTAGCAAGATGCTGCTCTCTCCCAGGCTACCACTTAATTACAATTACTATGGTTACAAGGTTAAGCAATAAAGTCTCATTTGGTCTTTCAGCAGGTCAAATTATTCATTAACAACCTCTGGGCAAAGCCTAGCCAGCTCATGTGCTTAAAAACCAATTAGACTTATCCCTGGTTTTACTGAGTCTCTCTTTGGTCTTGAAGGCTTCAGCAGCAAAGTTGGAAGGAATTAGATCTGCAGTCAGTCCTTCAGGGCTATGCGTTTCCTTTCTTCCTTCTTCAGGGTTAATGCAGCGTTCTTTCTAATACACGTTCAACTCATTAGATTCTTTGGTATGGTTTGTCTCTATAATTAAGCATCCACTGAAAAAACTGGCTTTAAAATGGCTGTTAATAGCTTTTTAACAGTGCTTTTTCTTCTGGTGTCTTTCCTATAAAGTAGGTTTCTTTAGGTTTTTCACAGAAAATCCAAACTGTGAAACTTGTTCTCCCTTCTGTCCCTTCCTACCTACTTCTTGGTAGCAAAAATGGCAAAAGGTTATGCATTTATAAGCACTATTCTATTTTAATTTATAAATCAAGACTTTATAAGCTAACTTTTCCATAAAAAAGTTTTGATTTAAAAAAAAAAATTATTCTTATTCGAGTCCTAGACTTCTCCTTCCTTTGGCACAAGCAAAATATTGGTGGACGGTAACTGAACCCTGATTCTTTTCAGGGCCTCATCCATAAAGAATTGAGGGGTTTTTTTCTTTACATCTGGCTTTTGGCAGATGTAAATGCATTGCTAGCAGAACAGTCATCCCCAATACTCTGGAGTCCAGTGTTGTGATGGGTAGGTCCCAGGGCTTCCAGATTACCAACCACGAGCCCTGTATTCTCCCTTCTCCTCAAAGAACTATTTACTATTTATTTACATTGTTATTTCTGTTAATGTAGGTCTCCAGTCAATGGGTTTTCTTTATGTGAATTTTGCCATCTGAATAGAATTATAAAATATACAAAGCCATCCAATGCTAAAATAATAATACTGCTGTGCCACCAGGTAGAAGCAGCCTTGAGCTTGTCAGAATTTTCTGTTGACGAGTCTGCAGGTAGCAGTGGCTAGGACATATCCCATGATTCTGGGAATCAAATAATTTTGTAAGGAAACCAAAAGTAAAATCACATTTTGTGGTTTTACAAGCAAACTGACATCTTAAAGTAATTTTAACGTAATGCAAAATGGCAGCTAATTTCCTAAAGTGATGTAGCAACTTCAGACTATGCAGGCTGTTCAACTTCAATGTGACAAACAATGCTGCTGTAAAAAAACCTAGATTGTGAGATATTAGATGCACTCCCCATGAGCTAGGAGTGTGCATCCTTCTCAACGGGAGCTGTAAACAACATAAAATCGGCGCTGCCCTACCTTAGCTCAATATTGCAGTGTCACCCCAAGTGGAGCTTTTCATGTTCCAGTTCTGAAATGGTAGTTAAACAGGAAAAGCAAAAAGCTGGTTTTAAAGGATCACTGGTCTTCTCTATAGGAACAGTCTGTAGATTGTAACAGTGAGAGCTTGGACTTAGAAAGCTTTTGCTTGTGCTATAGAGTGTAGAAAAAAAAGACCATGTCTCTTCCCCCCCCCCCCCCCCCCACCCCCCCGACAATGAGTGCAAAGTGAAAAGGAGCAGTCTTTAGCATTTAACTCCATTTCTAGATTAATTAATTAAATGGAAGGGACAAGGGGGAGAACGCGATTCCTGACAACACATGCTGAGGCATCTGCTTAGCTAACACTGTGCAGTCTGAAAGGAACCTTTTTAATTCCTCTAAAAAGAAATCTCTTCCTGACTGCAGTTTTGTCCATTTATGCTTCAAACACTGTGGTTTTTTTCATTCCCACTTGGGAATCCATCAGAGCTCTGTCTTGTTTCCTAAAACAGCATGTTTCCTAAAACAGCATGTTCCGTTTGCCTTGTGCTTCCCAAAATCAACCTGTCGTGTTGGCTGGCAGACTCGGAGACAGAACCAACTCCTTTGCTCTTTCTCTGGATGACAGTGTTGAACCCAGAAATTATTTTGCTGTCTCTCATGTCATAAAATTCCTCCCATGTCTTTCAGGTGCTCCCTCACTGGTGTTATTGACAGAAAGCACAATTAGATTGCTTGTGCCCTGAGGGACCCGTGGCCTCTCCTCTGTGACTGGCTCTGCATCAGCAAGCAGTACAGCACAGGAGGAGTGGATCTGTATGGGGAAGCAACTGAAACTGAGAAGCGGCCATCCACATTTGTTCTGGGGGTGGGGGAAGTTACTGCCCATTTTCTCAGTTTTTATGGACTGAATGCTTGCTGGAGGTTGAAGCACATTAAAAGCACACCTGGAGCACAACTTACAGTTTACTGTCACCTAAAGTGCTCCCCTTAGCACCGTCTGAGACAGCTGTGTGGTGCAAACCAAAGCAGAGTAAGTAGGGATCCCGAGAGGTTTGCTTCAACAGCACTCTCCTCATCGAAACTGAAATGCTAATGTAGATGTAGCTCTTCAGCTCCTCTGCAGAGCTACATGCCCACCTTCCCCTTCTTTCCCTCTGCAGCAGGCTGCTTAGTCCTCTGTTTTAGCTCATAGGGATGAGACAGACAGGCTGGTGTGGAGGTTGGGTAAGTTCATGGCAGTTATGAAAAGAAAGGCTTTGGAGGAAGCACTAGGTTATTTAACTTTGATGCAGTTGCAACACTCATTAAATAGTTCTTTTAGTAAAGGCAGATGTAAAAATACCTCACATGATTTCAAAATGAAATATTGAAGATAGGTAGTAGACAGGAAAGTATTTAGGTCTCTGTTTCCAGCTGCATGTTTTAAGAAGAACCCAAGGAGATTTCTTGGTCATTTCTTGCTATGACAGTCAGCATGCAGGAGGAATTCTGGCTCCTTGGACTCAGAATATGAAATTTTTCCATAAAGCAAAAATTCTGCCAAAATTCTATTCACAAATATAGAGAGACTTCATGTGATTTGTCTAAACAAAATGTTTCCATTTTATTGAAGTAAGAGAGAGTCAAGCTATACACTTCAACAATTCCCTGGTGAAAACATGACCAGCACTGTCATATTCCTGCAAAACAATTTGATTCTATCTAAACTATATTTTATTATAGGAAAATTTTCCGCTTTGAAACATTCCAGCCAGTTCTGGCCATATATCCTGATCTGCTATGCCTTAGCTATCACACTGGCAATGATACAGAAGCTTGAGGCAGGCAAGCAAGACTGAGCAACCCCGTTGTCCCCGTGAGGAAGGTTTACCACAGCTGAATGTCATTGGACCTTTTGCTTTGTCCACAATGTTGGTGCTAAATGAGGAAGATCACTTACTGATTAAACAGTGTAGGTCTTATTCTCTTCTGCAGGAAAGCTCTTTTTGTAAAAACAACTTCATGGATGGGACTTCCTTAGAGCATTTAGATTTAGGCTGTCAAGCCTTTGTGCTGAATGGATGGAAAGATGCGATGGAAAAGGAGCTTCAATGTGGGTATCTTCCCTGAGGAAAGGCTCATCACAGTTTTGATCCCTGACTCTCCTACAGGCCTTAACTTCATAGCTTCTCATGACAAATGAGCCTGAAGAATGCAGGAGGAAGTGCTTTTACTTCCTTGTCTGTTCTTACTGGCTATCTTTTGAGAACTTTGTGGTGCTGTGACTTTAATTTGCCTCTTACTCTCTTTAACAGCACATTTGTGCTTTTAATATTCTGGATTTACACTATTTGCTGGTGTGAGTTAAAAGCCTATTTGCCATTGCTGTTGTATTAAATAGGCTTATAGCTGCCTTCTGCGTGTGAGTTTCTTTGCTGTAAACCAGACATCTGTTGTACAGCATAATGCCTGGGAGACTGTAATTACCCCATGGTTTGTACATTCAGCCATAGGTGAAGGCTTGAGGTCAAAAGGCCTAGTTCTGTCATGTCCACAGCATTTAAAAATGATGGCTTTAATAAGGCTGGCAAGATAGAGGGAAAATGTTGCTGTAGGACAGTCAACTGCCCAGGAGCTGACAGTTCCCCACTAGTGATGGCAGAAAAGTGCATCTGTGTTCAGGGTGACGGACCTGATGGGCTCCCTGTGCTTATGAGACTGACACATGGTTTGATTCTGCAGACGTGATCCCTGCACAGACAGAAGTAAACACCTTACAGAAAAGGGCCTACAACTGCACTGTGCTGCAGGCATTACTTATTTCACCTTAACTTTTCCTGTCAGTGTTCAGTATCTTTCCTTTTTTGGCATGTAAGCACCATGGTGCTCATCTCTGGTGCTTTACAGGGACAGCCTGAGACTTGAGGGTTTTGAAACCACCAGTAATTTAGGAAGGACTGTCCTGGTTGTTGTGTTATTGGTACACATTTACTGAGTTAATTCAGCAGCTCAGAGTGAGGAAATGCACATGGGGATGAAGGGCAGGGAAAGGTCCAGGTAGACACTTCTCTGCAAATAGTGCTTATATGTCAGGGAGGAAGAAAAGAGAGAGAAAAAGAGAAAAACACTGATGTGAGGAAGAAAAGAGAGAGAAAAAGAGAAAAAAACACTGATGTGTTTTTTTGGCAACTTTTAAGAACATTTAAGAGCATTTGATGGTGTGAATTACTTCAGTGCTTTTTTATCACATCTCACAATGGTGCTTACCAAAGGAAGGGTCCAAAATTGTACAGTAGCTTCTGTAAGACAGATTTGCCCTCTGCACCAAAGACTTTCTGAGGGCCTGAGGAAATGTATGTATTATATGCGTATGTATTATAATAAACAAGTTAGGGGGACTTCTGGTAACACACATTAAATGCACATTACATTACATGTAAGTGAGCAATGCTGAAGCACAGAAAAGGGAAACTCTCAATGCCCAGGCAGGTGGGAGAAGCTTCTGTTGTACTGTGGGGTGAGTCTGGAGTCTGGGAGTTGGGGGAACCACTTCTGCAAAGGTTTGCAGCAGGTAACCTGACTGCTCATTGCTTCAGAAGCACAATTAGGCAATTGAGTGAAGTGCTGCTGCCGCTAACTTTTAAAGTATGCGGGCAAGGAATAGGAAGCTGAAGTCATATAGTGCAATAACAGCTTAAAAATAAATTAAAAAAAAAAAAAAAGGATTCTTCCCAGCTGGACTTTTACACTGGTTTGAGCCCACTGGTATTTCAAAAATACCTGAAAGACACAACTATGACTTTCTGCACTCTTAGTTGAAAGAAAACTCATTTGGAAATTAAGTATTGCTCTTAATGCTTATGATTGTGATATGTTGGTTTACAGAAGGGAGGCATATATTAAAAATAATGAAGTAGCACTGGCATTTCAATGCTGCTCAATTACAGCATGTGTCTCTCCTGAGGATGACAGTTATTAGACTGCAGGTGTGACTATAACCAGCATTTCTCTGGAGATGACTTTTTTTAATTCATGTTTGAAAAAATGTCATAAACCTTGTTGCCTTTGTCTTCCACTTTTTACTCCTAGTTTTACGTGAGGGAGGAGGACTAAGGGAGAGAGGAGAAGAGTGATGTTTGCTATTCCAAGAAGGTAAAGAAGAAAGAAGACCGTTACTGGCAGCGTCCCAAGGAAGTGCCATTCAGCCATGGCTGATTCTCCTGGGGAGAGTTGCTTCCCTTCTAAAGTAGTCCCAGAAGACTGCTTTGAGAACTTGCATTCACAAGTTATTTCAAGGATGTTCCTTATCCAAGATGTAATCAGGACTGCACATCAGAAACTATATAAATTAACACTCTCATTAGGGCCCATGAATAGCTACAGTTTGTCACTTAAAAGTCACCTGAAAAAAATCCCTATTTAACTGTAAATGCAGCCATCCCACCCGGTAACAGGGATTTCTCCCACAGAAAGCACAGGAAAGAGGTGGGCAATTGAAAGGGAATTCTTTTGCAGACCAGACCTGAAAGGTGAACACTCTTCTCTCTCCAGGTAAAACTTGTTACTTGTGCATTTTCATGCCCTGTGAGTCAGTAAAACCAAACCCAAAACATTGTGTTTTATGCTGGTCAAGTAAAATTACTTCCCCAGTTCCAGAAAAATCCTTTCTCAGCAGTGATCACAGTGCCTGTCTTGATACTGTATTACCCCTAAAAGGAAAAACAGTCCTTCAGGAACAAAAGACACATGTAAGAACAGAGTCAAAATTCTGGTGTCTACTGGCCAGAAAACACAATGATCAGAAGTTCATTGCTGTCATATTTTGGATTTGCATCCCTTTCTGCTGGCCCATTCATGTTCGCATGCCACCATGCCTCCATGAGTAGCAGCAGCCAAAGCTTGAACTACTGCAAGGCTCTGAAAAAGAACCATTTTCCTTGGCATGTGTTTGTCTGGTTACCTGAAAAATAGAGACTCTTTATTTGGATGTTGCAGAAGGCATGCCACAACCAGGGCTGGGCAGGACTGTAGGGCAAGGAGGAAGGAACTGAGGAAGTCCTATGAGAAAGCTTGTGGGACACCACAATGGTAAGCCTGCCTCAGTACCAGGGGAATTGCACCATGAAAAGGGCCCATGTGCAAGAATGCAGTTGCCTGAGGCAGCACATGCTCTACAGAATTTAAACTTGTCTGTTTTCTGATTTGTTATTGAGCAGTTGGTGTTGCAGGTTTTCAAAAGCAAATGCAGAGCTCACTTTGAATAAACTAAACTCGTTGGGTCATTGGGATGAAGGCACAGCTTGAGCTAAGGTGAAAGTTGCACCAAAATTAGCTGTGCTGGTTATCAACTACCAGGTGAGGTAAATATGACATAAATGCTTTCGTGTGCTTCTCTAGAGACATCCTTTCCAAATTCTTTCTGAGCTTGAGGAACTGAGAAATATTTTGAAACCAATTCTGGTCGTAGATACTTGGCTGTTTTTTCCAGAACTTCAAGGTTGTGTTTAACAGGCTTCCCCTGGGATTCAGGTCTCTTCTTCACTGTCCTCATCCTTCTTTATGACATTGAGCAATTTTGACATTGAACAACATTTGTTGCAAGGACTTGATCCAAAGCCTGTTAGTCTCTCTGCTGCCTTCAGTGGATTTTAGTTTGTACACCTCAGTTCAGGCTCGAGGCTTCCCTTATTCTGTTAGAACCTCTAAAAATTATTTTAAGCCCACTGACAATTGGCACAGCTGTTCTTTTGAGTCTGTTCAAGACCATTAGAAATGGCCTTCCATGGGTCTGAAAACTATAGATTAAGAACCACTGAACTAAATACAATTCAAATAATGCCTCAAGCACTAATACTTACTTTTATTTGCTTCTCCCTTTCCCAACTCTGATCAAATCCAGCCTTTTCTGTATTACCTTAAGGGGTAGAAAGTGGTTCAAGCAGTGCACTGACAAATGGATGACTATAGAAAAGCACAAATGCTTCGAGGAAGTTACCCTTCATACGAGCTGTTTAAAGGGAAAAAAATAAAATTGCTTCACATAAAATTGTATAAACTCCATGGTTTATTGCCTAATCTAGAAAAGGGTAGTAAAATAGTACCGAGTTGGAAATTTTTTAATTAAACCCACACTTGTTGACTTAAAGTTTGTTTATGAATTCTAGCAAAGATTAATGTACAACAGCAAACCAAACAATTTATTATTGCAGAGCTTGTTGTCATGTAATTTATATAACTGAGTGAAAGAGAGATTATTACATTCAAACAGATTTATTGTTCTGTAGCTCAGGGATTTTCTTTTGGTTCTTTTGGTTGTTGGGTTTTGGCTTTTGTTCATAAAGAGTAAATAAATTAAATAAAGTACTAAAGCTACTCTTGGAATTTCCCCAGAGGAGTGGGATACTCACGCATGCTTCAGACCAGCAGCTCTGGAGTCTATCAATCAAGGCAGGAGGCTTGGGTTTCCTCAAAGCCATAGTTGTGTATTGTTATAGATGGAGAATAGAAGAGGATAAATCATTGGTCTAATCTTTAAAACAGCTTGTTATATTAAGGGAGAAATCCAGCATATAAAAATTGTATGAGAACATGTACCTTTACATTGGTCTTGGGTTCTCAAAACCTTACCGAAGAGGGTCAACTACAGAACTGCTCACAGGAAACAAGTGTCAGAAAAGTGCAGAATCCTTATTGTAGACTTCATTTTCTCTAATGAATTAGCTACAACCACCTCATTAAGGAGACTGTTCTTGATCAAACTTTTCTGTCAGTTTTCTTAATGACCAAATTGAATTTAACCTCTCTCAACTTGAGAGCTATTATTTTTCACCTTAATGACAGGACTTGATTTAAACTATTCCTTTTCATTCGCTACATTATTACAGTAAGTATTAAATGTTAAAAAGAAGTCATCCCAAAACCTCGCTATAAAATGGAAATCTTAATTTCACTAAAGTTAAATGGCTCTCAAATTCTCAGGGTATGGCTGGATGAACAACCTCTTGCCTCATCTCAAAGCCGTTTCCAGAAGTTCATTACTGACCCCATATGACATTAGTTCAGGAGCCCCTCAGTTGTGGAGGGGGTGTGCAGGCTGGGACTTCACTCTGAGCCCCAAAATCATTGCTTTGGCACAACAGAGGGGGCGGTTAAGAGCAGGAGATAGGGATGGGGAGGAATGGGAGCAGGATGAAGAACCTCTTACCTTCACATTTGCACAGCTATACATTGCCACGGTGCTGCACACGAGGAATGCTCTTATATTATAGTGCATGAAGTTTTCCATAGTCTCCTGCGGCCTTGCTGCAGGAAGTACTGAACACAGTGTGCTGAGTGCCGTACAGCAATCGGACCTGGTTTTTAGGCTGCGAGCAGGATTTTACCCTTAATGCTTCTACATCATAATTTGATGACAGTAAATGTTGACTAACTCTTTGGATGTCCTGAATGAGACATCTGGGGAATGATTTTTACCATTCTCATAAAGTGTTGGGTGAGGCCCTCTGAATTTGGCTGTCCCTGCGGAGAGGTTAGGCTGACGCTGGCTGTGGGATCTTTTAGAGTTGTAGCACGTTTATTTCATTCAGTTGAAATTTTTCACGTTTTAATCTTCTTCCTTTTTATTGCTGTCTTTCTTCTTTGAGGGGGGAAAAACAAAAAGGAAAAATCTGAAATCACCCTGAGAGCTTTCCCTTTGAAAAGTAGAGGCCATCCTCAGCAAAGCAGCAATTCTTGGGCTGCTATTGAAATATCAAATTTTGGACATTCAGAGCTCTCTTCAAAATATTTATTCTGCAAAATCCTGCCTTTGTTGGGACATGATGCAATATCAGAAAGAGGATTTCATGAGGCAATGAATATAATGTTTTGTTTGCATTATGGTTTATTGTTTCTTCCTCTCTTCGTCATAAAAGCAGGAGTAATGTTCATGGCATTGGAAGACACATGCACAATAAACAGCTTGCTGGTTCTCAAACACCTCAACTTTGCTTTGGTACTTAATCACCCAGAGAAAATGTTTATTGCCATGCACACTCCTCTGTTGTGAACGTTATCTTTTTAATTATAAAATGTTGTGCTGTACAAGACATACAACACAGTATAAAGAATAAAATCTGGTATATCTTTCTCAGGCAGGAAGAATTCCGTGGTGGGATCCTTGATCCTTTGGTCTGCTTATCTTGACTGACATAATATGGATCTAACCTATCTTCTCTGACTCCAGTGAGCTTTGGGTTGGCATCCTCTTTTAAATGTGGGGTCCTACCTTAGAAGCTCAGCTCAGCTTCCCCCTTTGGAGTCAAGCCCTGAAAGAGCAAGTTCTCAAGGGCCAGATTTTACTGCCTTTATTCAATGAAGAAAAGGGAATGTTTGCAAAGTAAGCAACAGTACAAAGTAAAAGTCTGAGAAAATCAGACTTTGCCACTACTGTGGCTAGCGATAACACTTGCTTAAAACGTTCCATTTCTTGGACTTGCTGAATACCACTGTCTTGTTTAACAGTTGCCTTTTATGTTGGTAAAAGAGAAAAAATTCACGAAGTTAAAGAGCAAGTTTGACTTGTATTTTTATAGATTCTCTGTACCATGGGGAAAAAAAACACTACTTTGTCTTTCCCTCCTTGTATCAATGCACAGCAGAGGCGTAACAGGGACACAACGGGCAGCTCAGGGAGGGGCTGTGCAGAGGGCTTGTGGCTGCCCCAGGTACTGAGGCCGTGTTACCCCCAGCTTCCTGGGAACAGGCAGCCGCAGCCTGACTCATGTACATCCCCCTCTGCAGTAGTTTGGCTCCTTTGTCACAGACTAAGCATGGAGGAAGATGCCACGTGAAAGCAGCTCAGCACTTCCCTCATGCCTCCCTCCTCCAGGGCCTGCTCCCAGGTGCGAAGGTACATCTGTATATGCTTGAACATATCTTGTACCTACCTGGCCCCATAGACAGCAGCCCAGTACAACCCCCAGCTGTCTGAGCGTCTCACAGTCAAGCCTGGAGCAGAGATGACATTCTCTGTGCAATTACAGGGATGTGACCAAACAAGACATAACCATAGCGCAGAGAGGCTTCTTCAGCTACCTGTATTTTAAAGAAAATGTGAGCATCTACTGTCATTCTGTCTCTATACAGATCCCAGAGCAGTATACCAAAACTTTGCATCACATATTCCTACCTGCTGTGGTTTGAGTGCAAACATGCAGAGCGCCATGTATTTTCTTTAACCTATTCTGTGCTGCCTTGGATTGTGAGACACAGAGCAAGTGGTGGGAAGTTGCACCTGATATAAGGTCTTTTGCTGTTCAGTTCCTTAAGACACAGGCTTTCATGGCTCCCCTGGCAGAGTGTAAAGCCCCAGACATGTTCCAGGGCTCATATGCCAGACAGCTCTGCTGGGAGCTCCTGGGGTCCTCGAGCAGGGGAGAGGCTGTGGCAGTGTAGTGACAATCCATGAGATGTGGGAGTTGTGTTGAGCAACAGTTGTTGCTCCCAGTTCCATGCATAACTGGGGAGAGCTGACAGCTTTCCAAAGAGCCAGAATAGCCTTCAGCTGCCATTTCCTATGGACTCTTTCTGGGTTCATTCTTCTGTCCTCCCCTCCTGTAGAGGATTGTGGGGCAAAAGGGATTCATCCATAGCCACATCTCCTTTTCTGGAAGACCTTCCTTCCATTGTTTCTGAAGTCCTGAATCTGACCCAGTGTTGTTTCTCCTTCTTGTGCTCATCCTACCTCCCCTTGGTTTAGGGCACTCTCCTTGAAATGATTAGCTGTCACCTCCACTTTGTGTCTCCAGCTCTTTTTCACAAAGCCAGTTGAGTAATAGGACCTCAGAGTTTTCTTCTGAAGTGTTTTCATCTAAAATTCCAGCATCCCTGGATTCCTCCCTCCCTCCTTTCAATTGTTGTACTGAGGAGAGATTTTTACATAATGTTGTAGATTCTGAAGCTCAAACAAGAGACGCTGGTAGGGGATAAGAAACAATGAATCCATAGGAGTGGAACAGAACTTCATTGTGTATCCAAAAACATACTAGATGCTACATTAAAAAAATAGTAATGTTTCAAATTACTATTGTCCTTTAGAGACTAGGAGTCAGAGTTACTGCTGTCATTTCATGATAGCTCTTCTGGAAGGCACCCAGCATGCATTACCCAGTAATGTAACTTTGTCTGATGTGCCTCTGTTTTATGTATAGGTAGTAGAACAGCTACAGACACCTTTGTATATTTAGCAGCAGGTTTATAAGGATGAAGAAAAATGCCTGTGTACCTGTATTGTTCCCATGGCACTTGAGCACTTAAATGTCTTTTTCTGTTTGACATCCTTTGTATTTTAATAACACACAGAAGCATCAACAGAGATTGGAACTCTATTATGTGAGGCACTAAATGAACATGGAGAATGGCAGCACCTGCCCCAAGTAGCTGACTGTCTAAAAGAGACAAAACAGGCATTGAAAGTCCTATTACCTCCATTTATAGGTAAGGCCACAGGATAAATTAAGACTCCTATGGTTATACACAGTCTGTAATAGTCGTAGTCATTGAACCCCTATCTCTAGAGTCCCAGACTAGTGTTTTTTAAACAGAATAACTGCTGCTTTCTTGGAAACACTTAATTCCATTAATAATCGAGATGTAAAATGAAGTAATGCAGGTATTGAGACAAAAAGGTAATATGTTCAGATATTACTTCATGGGGATGTTGCCATTTCCATAGGACCAGATGATTAAGAAGCAAATTAAGACCTTTTTCTTTTTAAACAGGTAAAAAAGTGCAACATAAAACTAAAATAGAAAGAGCCTCGATTGTCCTTTCACCACTTTCACGCCTCTGGTGTTCCCTGGCTTGACTGGAGTTACTTCAGTTTTAAACTACACTACAGATATTACTTCATGGGGATGTTGCCATTTCCATAGGACCAGATGATTAAGAAGCAAATTAAGACCTTTTTCTTTTTAAACAGGTAAAAAAGTGCAACATAAAACTAAAATAGAAAGAGCCTCGATTGTCCTTTCACCACTTTCACGCCTCTGGTGTTCCCTGGCTTGACTGGAGTTACTTCAGTTTTAAACTACACTAAGGGAAAGAAGCATATTGCCCTAAGAGTCCATTCATTTCCGAGTAAGACCTCAGTGCAGAGTTTACTGCTGGATTGTCTGGTTCCCAGCAGCAGCTTTCCCAGCTTTAAAAGAAATCCTCCAGTTTTTAAATGTATTTACATTTGGTTGCAGTAGTCAAAATACAAGAGGGGAAAATACAGTTAGTCTCTCATTTATCTTAAAATGCTAAAGCTGATAAACCCACTATTTCTTCAGAAAAGTGAGTGATTCTTTTGACATGATCAGATCCTCTGCTCACTATTTTTAAGTCAGATCTGCTGCTCTGACACTTTATTTTCTGCAGTGGATGAGTAACTGCATGTGGCAGGTTTATAGAAAAAGAATTCCTCACCTTCAGTGATACTTAAGCAGAGCATTATGCCATCTGCACTGATCCCATTACAGGCAGCTTACGGACAGCTGGGATGTCTAGGCATCCACTCTCCTCATTAATCCCCCATTCCACTACGATAAACTTCTGCAGAGATGGCAACACATTGCAGATGGAATTAATCCACCATGGCAGGAGCTAATTAAGAGAACAAATCTGAAGCAATGCCTTATGGCTTTAATTCCCTTTTTATACCTGCAGGGCAAGGACTGTTAAAAATGAAAAGAAGTTAAGCATAAGCCGATGCTGGCATTAACCATGACTGCAATCTCAAATACTATTGCTCCTGCTCATTTCAGCAAAGCCTTGGATCAGACTTTAAAAAAAAAAAAAAATAAAAAATTAATGAACTATTAAGAGTTTGCAGAAGAGAGCAGAGGAAAAAAAGCAGTTTTCATTAGAAATGTTCAAAAATCAACCTGACCACCCTCCTAAGAATGCTGATACAATTAATCTCAGCATCAAAGCAGAGTTTTGTGAGGTGGCACTTATTTCTAGGAAACAGTATTCAGACTGATACAAAAGGTCTTTTCAGGAGCAAGTAGCAGTATAAATTATCTGAGATGGTATCATTTATAAGAAGAAATAGTCCTCTACAAGATGTTGATGTGTCAGGGTAAAAGCAACCGTCTGTGCTTGTGTTTTCCAATGGGGAACTCTCTTTTCATAGGATTTGGAACTTCAACCATTTAAAAAAAAAAAAAAAAATCTTGAAGCCTTTCATTATCCACCAGTTCAACTCTCTGATGAGCCCCCTGTCTAAAGCCAAGAACGGAGGATGATGAAAACAAAAACCTCTGCATATGATTTTGCAAGATAGGAGTGCCAGCAAATAAATGGCCAATAGCAGAGGAAATGAATGAAATGTGCACAGGAGCATATGGGAAATGTTAGAGCTACTGGTGATCTGCGCAGTATTTATGCGCAAAACCTTGAAATACGTTTTCTGGATCAGAGCTTTACAAAATGTGTTATTTCAAACTTAAATAGCTCAATTTGTAGTGCACTGAAGCATGTGCTTGGCTTTCAGCATACGTTTAAGACCCTTCTCTGCTTGTTAAAACACTTTGGGCTAAATATACAAAAGATATAAGCCTGGTGATTATTATTATATGATCTGCCTTAAGGACCCTTGCTATCACAGAGGAATCCCCTGTCCTGACTTAAGGCTCTCTCAGGAGTGAAGTCACTGGTATCACAGAAACAAGGGAGGAGTTCATAAAGCCAATTGTAGAAAATGTTGAGTCATTGCTATTTTTTTCCAGGAACTGAGGCATCTCCTTCTGCAGAAAAAGTTACAGACTTGCAACTTTTCCTGGAATTAATTCCTTATGCCCTTACTTATAAAACTAGAGTGGTGAAAAAATAGGTCAGAGCTTCCTTTCATACGTGACTAGTGATAGCACTGGAACTTCCATTCCATCCCAGATCAGTGGTCTGAACACATCAGGTGAAATAAAAGTAGCTCTAGACCTACAGGGCACTCTTAATTGCCTTGCAGCATCATCCAGAGACATGACTGCACTGCTGATATTTAGGAGATAGAGATGTTGTTAGCCCAGGAGTCAGCTGCAACTTAGTAGCTCTTTTTAAAGACTGTAGTTCTGGCATGAACATTTGCCAATACATGAGGCTTGATCACCTTTGTCCTGGTGTGGATCTGGGCAGTGGTTCCCACCAGCAAGGACTGCGAGCCTGAACAGGGTCATGGTGCTAGGAAGTGGTGTCAAAAATTCACTGTGGAAAGTGGACTTAGAAAGGGAATTGTGAGCCCAAAAGCAGACGGCCGGAGGAGGGAAGCTGGGGAATTGCTGTCCTAGGGGTAGAAGGGCAATTGTAGCATCATTGAGCAAAGCACTGTGCAAATGGATCCACACTAGAGGCATCCAAGATAGATGAATGCAAAGCTGTGCTTCCCTTACTAGGCTTTGTGGGGTCTGGGATACTTCTGCACTTCATGTTGCTACAGCTTTCCTGTCTGTTGAAATCAGTGGGACTTCTGTATCCCCTCCAAGTTCAAGGTTGCTCTTAAGCACAGATATCAATTGGGTTGGTAGCAAGTTCTTTGAGTTAGGGTTGGACAGGCATTCTGATAACCCATGTGGAGAGTATCTCATTAAAAGAATGTGTCTGAGCCTAGAAAAATAACAGCTTGGGAGCAGAACATAATATGTGCTTTTGGTAGGGGTATTTGTTGCTTGCTCTGTGTCTGTTACTTGCAATAAATTAGAATGAGGTATTCCTAAATCCAACTGATAGCTGGCTCTGGACAATTAAGATTGATTTTATGTATGGATCCTTGGAGTCTAATAACTTAGATAGGAACAGATATCTTAAATAGTAAAAGGCTTCATTATTTTCCAAACTATGCAAATGTCTTAAATTTTACTGCTAGATTATTAATGTCCAGTTGTTTGCATATGAAGAGACAGAGTCTGGATAAATTTTTGAAAATGTGCCTCTGAGCATTGATGCTACAAAAACATCAAAGTTGCTTAAAAACCTTCAGTCAGACAGGGCTCCTAGAGGTTTGGATTGTCTCTAAGTGAGCAATTAAGCTTGAACTGCTAGATTGAATTTTTAGAAGAATTGCTATGGGGAAGAGGAAAAAAAAAAAAGTAACAGAGTTTTTGGCCTATGCTCTTTGGTTGTAGCTCAAGGAAGACTATGAGTATTATTGACTGGGGTTTTCAGTTTCAAATTGCGAAAAAAGATTGAAGACTTAATTTTATTTGTGGCAGGCGAGCATCAACCCCCTGCTTCTGTAACTGTGTGTGCTCAGGCAGGCTGCCAGGCCAGGCGCAGCTTCATTCCCCTCCTTTGGACTCAACAAGAAGAAGTTGCAGAACGCTGTCTCAAAAGACCAGATTTGAAAAAGCACCAGACATTTGAATACTTACTGAAACTTTACTGAGAGGAAAGGATATGTTGCCCGTGTTGCAGGATTACATTTTTTTCTAGACTGACAAAGTTCCTTTTTTCCTTCCTACATACCTGGTTTTTGCTGTGTTTGTATTTTGAAACCCTGAGCTCCAGGGATGCATGCAGGTGAGATACAGGAGGTGAAGGGGACTACCCAAGCTCTTTCAAATCCCAAAGATTCAAGTCAGACTTAGTTTTGATTTGGGGTGAAGTTTTAATCCTTAGATTAGATGCAATATGTTCTTACCTTACTTGTTAATGAAGGTTTGCTCCACAGCTCTGTATGATCATGGAGAAAGGTCTTCTAAATCAATAGACATTGGTTAGGAATGATTTAAACAATTTACCATTATTTGTGTAAATAGTTGGTCAGTTTATATGAGCACCTTTGAATGAATCAGAGATTCAAATCAAGGGACGTTTTGTTCAGACCTTTTCAGCTTTTTTAAAAACAGACCCCTTTGTCACAGAGAGTTACCCACTCCCTTTTCACTGATAGACAGTAAGGGGGAGCAGCACTCAGGGGTGGCATTGTGTGGAAATCCAAAATCAACAAGCATCTGCCTAGAGAAGTTGTGTGTCATGCTCCTAGATCCTCCTAGACCAACTTTTTTTGACAGCATATGTGCAAGACCGATGCACATGGAATCAGAAGCATGCCAGTGATTCCCGCCAAGAAGTAGAGCTAAATGACAAATAATTCCTGCTAATTTCAGAGAAGTTTTTTGATTCATAGGCAGGAGGAGCTGGACTCTGAATTCTCCTGAATAGGCAGCTCCTGTGTTGAAGAGATAGGAGTCTTGGAAGACATCTTTAGGCAGAAGATTTCCACATTTATTTGTTCTGTAAGTGAAAAAGAATATTTGTATGACATTTGGCAATTCATGCAAAGGCTTTCAACTTAATTTTTCTCTAATGCTTTTTTTTCCCCACTAGTTCAGATGGCAGGTTACTCTTTCATGTTTCCCAAACTGGTACGTCTTCAGATCAAATACTTACAAAAAATAGCTCAGTAAAATAACTCTGGCTTTCTGCAGAGAGTCATGGCAAGTGTCAGAATCTTTTTTTTTTAACCAGTTTTGGTTTTCAGAGTCTGATTTTTATAAATCATTTGATAAGTAACTGTGTTATTTCACTTGGTGACCTTAGCAATTTTGTTTTGGGATTTTGTGTTTTTTAATGAAAATACATTTTTGTAACTGACCAGAGCAAGTATGGACTATTTGTGGTGTCAGGAATAAATAGCAAACCTGATTTCATAGAATAGAATCATAGAAACATAGATACTTAAAACAATATACAGCAGACTGATGGGGAGGGGGGAAGGATGGAGAAGTTTCAGGTGCCCTTTTACCTGCTGGTGAAAGAGGAAGATTGGGAAGAACTGCGTTTATCTTCCTTTTTGCCCTCATGTATTCTGCCTGGTCAGTTCCTCCATGCCCCCCATCAGGAGTGAACATCCCCTGTAAAACACGAGCAACTCTCTTGGACTGTTTCTGCTCCCTTCAGGTGGAGGGTGATGGCAGGAGCTGGAGCAGAATTCCTGGGAGGGGTGGGCAGGTGGGGGGTGCCAGGTCTGGGTTGGTGGTTGCTTGCTGTGTCTGCCTGGCCTGGAGACTTGGTGTCCTGAGAGTCCTGGGGACAGGCATTTGCCCCAGACACCACCACGCCTGGCTACAACTCTGATAGAGTAAACTTTAGAAACAGCAGAGGCTTTGAACAGACAATTAGGAGTTAAGCTATCCATCAAAAACCTCTAAAAAGCACCCTGGAGAGTCGAGTTCTTACTAGAATTGGGGGGAGGGGAGAGTTTCTAGTTGATTCTTTCTTTTGATCTAACAAGAATAAAGTTTAAGAAGAATTTAAACACTTTCTTAAAATAATGCCTTCAGTTGTGTGGGTGGAAGTAACAAATATTTCAGCTCATGAAACTGATGCTTCGTATAATTTCCTGATGTTCACTTACCTTGGCTGTTAATGGAAACTTGCATTCCACATAAACTCTACTCATCCCACTGAAAGAAGCAGGAAAGATTTGTCCGTGGTGACAGCCATGGGCCATTAGTGCACTATGTACAGTGGATGTGCTCTCCCCTTCTGTTCACGCACTTCAAAGCTATCAAGAGCATTTCAGAAATGTACAGTGGCGCTGGAGCAGTGTGCTCCTACCTACGGAGAGAGGTAAGCCCATCTCAGTTAAAACAGACCAATTACCTTGGAGGCCATGCCTGCTCCTGGGGGGTATTCACTTGCGTTCATATCCCAAATCACGCTGAAATGTGCCGGTAGAGTTCAGGACAAAGGGCTGGCCACCAGGTAACACCTTAGCTGCTGAGCTCACCAACAGTGAGGGCTGCCATGCATACAGATTTTCCAAGACTCTATCTTTCCATGGAAAGATGGGAGACACAGTACCTCTGGGGTGAGTCTTCTTGACCGTGCGTGTGCTGTACAGCCTGTCTGTGCCGGCACCACTGCTGTTTCACTCAAAAAACCTACTGCATGCGCTCCAAGCTGGTCTTTGGCTAGCATATGTGGTATGAAAATCAACACTGATTATACAGCTCATTCTATGCTAATCAATTCACTTGTGGAAGTCTTGTAGCACCAAGCATTAGCCAGGGTAGTGGAGCTGGCTGTACCCTTGGAAGAGAGGGCATGAGCAGAGGAGAGCTGGGCATGCGCTGAGCAACTGGGAAGCAGAGAAAGTTGAGACACCCATAAACGATGGTATGGGAATGCAGCAGTGTGTGCCCAGAGAAAAGCTGGTCTTAAATCAGCTCTTGGGAAGGCCAAAGGGAAATATTAATTAAAGAATCTGGGAAGCCCGGAAGTTTATCTATCCAGGTCAGGGTAGAGCCATACCCGTTGCTAATACGGAGGAACTTTTAAGAATTTCTATTGCAGCTGTATCATCAGGTGGGAGGTTATATGTGTGTGTGTATATATATGTATACTCACACACACATTTGCATATATATGCTTAAATCCAATGCAGAGTTTGTGCACAACAGGCCAAAATTTAACTTTCTGGCATGGTTGCTAATTGTACTACTTTGGCTAAGTCCCCATATTCTTGCTGTAAACTGCTGCCGTGATGTTGTGGTTTAACCTCAGTCGGCAACTGAGCACCACGCAGCCACTCGCTCACTCCCCCCCAGTGGGATAGGGGAGAGAATCAGAAGAGTAAAAGTGAGAAAACTCGTGGGTTGAGATAAAGACAGTTTAATAGGTAAAGCAAAAACTGCACACGCAAGCAAAGCAAAACAAGGAATTCATTCACTCCTTCCCATCGGCAGGCAGGTGTTCAGCCATCTCCAGGAAAGCAGGGCTCCATCACGCATAACGGTTACTTGGGAAGACAAACGCCATCACTCCGAACATCCCCCCCTTCCTTCTTCTTCCCCCAGCTTTATATGCTGAGCATGACGTCACATGGTATGGAATGTCCCTTTGGCCAGTTTGGGTCAGCTGTCCTGGCTGTGCCCCCTCCCAGCTCCTTGTGCACCTCCAGCCTTCTCAGTTGGCAGAGCATGGGAAGCTGAAAAGTCCTTGACTAGTGTAAACACTACCTAGCAACAACTAAAACATCGGTGTGTTATCAACATTGTTCTCACCCTAAATCCAAAACACAGCACTGTACCAGCTACTAGGAAGGAAATTAACTCTATCCCTGCCGAAACCAGGACACATGAATGAGACATTGTTCTTATTTTCTATTTCCTTTCTTGGAGGCAGTAAATTAAAAGGAAGATCAGAGTCAGTGAACACCTAATTTGCAAGAGGGGGCTTAACTGCTTGTTCCTGGGATTTAAAATGTATTTTGCAAACTTTTATCCTGTTCGGATTGAACTTAACTGATTGGAAGTGACGTGGGCAGTCTTGCTCCCTACCAGAGCACTGCAGTAAAGCAGATGGCTAACTGAGGCACTGTTCCATTATTAAACAGATCAGCAAGGAGGCTAGAAAGAAGCACGCTTACAGCCTTTATATCTCACAAGGCCATATATTTTCTCCAAGATGAGGGAGAATTAATATGGCCTCTTTATTGTATGGAAAAGGCTTTTCAATTTAACCTTGAGCTATTTCCCTTTACAAAGAAATTGCATAAAAGCAACAATGAAAAATTTTAATCTCCTTACAGGATAATAGGAGAGAGATCATCTGGAGTTTATAAAGCATCTTAGTTAATGGATTCATTTTAATAATGTCAGGTTTATCCGCCCACATTGGCAAATCTTTTTTTTTTTTTTTTTTTTTTTTAAGCGCATGCATCCAGATTACTCGTCTTAAAGTACAGAAAGGAAGTGTCATACTAAGAATAATACAAGCACTCTCCCATCTGCCCTTTGGCAGTCAAGATGGGAAGTACCAGCATTCTCCCTGACACTTGGGTCCATAATTTGGGCACTGTCTCTCACCGTCTCTTCTCTAAATCTTAATGTCTGTGCTACAGCTGATTCATACTCCAGCCTGAAGTGTAGCATCTTTCCACTATACCTCTGGCTCTCAAAAGGTCTTCACCAACCAAATTCCTACAGCATGATCTTCTCTGACTTTAACAGAGGTTCCTACTTGCAGCTCACTGAAGTGCTTCCTCCAGTGTCATTTGCCAGCTGGTTCAGCTGTGTAACTTCTCTCTGTGTCCTTCTGCTTGTTCCTTTTTTTTACCACCACCAGCATTAACTGTTTGCCTTTACTTTAAAGGCCCTGCCTGATCTCTTCATGTCCCCATTATCACTTCTCTTATGCTGTTAAGACGGTGGAAAGGACCTTCCCACAGGTCGTGCCATTCTCCTTTCTGCCATTCCCTGCTTAAACCTTTTTTTGCTAGATTTTTTTAATGAAATTTCTTACTTCTGCTAACACCACTACTGTGTTATGTCCTTGCTTCCTTGGCTACCTTTTTGCCTTCAGGCACTGGTGTCCTGTTTGTCTGTAAGCATGTGGGGGAAGAGCTTGTCTCTGCTCTGTCTGTGCAGCACATAGCTCTGTGTGTTCCTGGTCTATCACCATGGCTCCTGGGCCCTACAGTATTACAAATAATTAATAGCAGTTCTTTTCACCATGATCTGGAAATGCTTGTCAGCTTTGTGGCATTTCTTGTAAAAGTTTAGCAAGCCTTGTGAAGCAAATCTTGCAATCAGGGAAGAAAGCTGAGTTGATTATCAATCCAGGAATAATACAACACTGTCCTATTTTTCTCTTGCTGAATACATTAGAATTCTTTAGGTAGGGTCTAACTTTGCCTCATCAGATACCTTACATGTTGTGAAATTCCTCTCTCTCTCGGATGCAGGTGTTTACCAAGGCTGTTGAAGTCTCTGCTGTTCTGCTACTTGCTTTCCCTAATCAACAGGCATCCTAAGATGCTTGCTCCTTCAAGACATTAGGAACCCTTAATACTTCACAACAGGATATGCCCTAAGCAAAAAACTTTGTAAATGTTCTGTATACTGTAAATGGTCACAGAAGCTTCTCTCCAGTGCATTTTATCTTTTTCCCCTTCTTAGCAGTGCCATTAGTGGTAAAGCCGGAGCATTTCTGGGGGATTCCACCAGTGCACACCATGCAAATGGCCCTATACCCACCACCCTGTAGTCTTAACTTTCCCCAATGGTCTGAGAAGGCAGGGGTGCTGGACGCTGCTCCATGTCTGCCTGATCTGCTCTTCCTAACCTTGCAGGTCTGGAGGAAATAGGAGATTGGCTGAAAGAGCTGCTGAGTAGCTAAATTAAATATCCAATCATGTTCCCAAACCTCATATAATGCAAATTTCTCAGGAGCAAACGCTCACTTTGAAAAAACTGCAACCAGTAATTCCAGCAGCATGAAATAAGGATTTTGAAGGTGAATCCTGTGCTGGGAATAATGGTCTAAACTAACAAGCCCAGGAGCAAAGAGCTCAAATTTGCTACTCTTATTTTCACTTTTCTTTTGGCTCAGTTTATCCATTTCCCCTGCATGGTTTGAATCAAGGGATTCTTCTTAATAGCCTTGATTTTGTCTCTTTCCAAAACTACTTAGGAAACATAATGTAAGAAAAGTGGAAACAATCTTTGCAATACCAAAGACTTGGTTAATTTACTGGTTTATTTATTAATGTTATCTTGATCCATCACTATCAAGCTGTATCTTCCAAACCTGCAGAGTAGAAGGAGGAAATCTTAACCCTGTTTTCTTCCTCCTGGGAAGTCCAAATTTTGAGAGAACTCCTCTCTTGTGACAAAGAGCAAGATTCTAGAGTATAAATGGGTGGGTTGTAAGTGGTTTTGTAACAGTTCCAGATCCCCCTGAATCTGCTATAGGCAGCACAAGAATTGCTTCTATTAAATCCCAGATGGGTATACGGAAACTTAAGTGTGTCTTCAGGGATCCTGTGGTGCCCACTTATTCAAAGCAGTAGCTGCATTTTCAGCAGTCTCCGTCACATCAAGTGATTCCCACAGGTTTGGCAACGGAGTGTCCCTTGCGCGTAAAGGTACACAGCTTTGGATCCATGTACAAAAAGGTTGCGAGCCCGAGATGTGGAGACCAATGTGATTTTATTCTCTGCTGATAAATTACTTCCAATTTTAAAAACAGGAAGTTCACCTTATTATGGGTGAAAGGCACATTCTCCTCCACCCATTTCACAAGCCATGCTGTTGCTCATTTGCAATAAGCTCAAATACTTGTGTGCTTGTGTACTAAACCCTACAGCGGAGACACCAATAAGCTTCCTCATTTCATGTGTACTCTCCTTCCTTGAAGGCAAAAACAGATCTCAAAGAAGAGTCCTAGATCAGAGACACAAAGAATGACAAGCCTCTTTCCCCTGTGGTTATTTTATCAGCCTCTTCTGGAGGGTTATCCATAAATGTCAGCTTTTTAATATACGCTAAAAACACTTCTTCATTACTGACTTATGTCAGACTTCATTGGATTTCATCTGCTAAAACATTCAATCAAGAACCAAATTTTATTCTCTGGAGATTGGGAAGACTTCACCCCTGCATCCAGAACGTGGCTTGTGGCGCCCTGAAACTACCTGCAAATACTGACCAACGATGTTATTTTATATTTGTTTTTCAGGGTGAGATATTAAGATGAAGGGTGTCATTGTGCCCTTTTAAGTAGCAACACTCTGCTGTAAGGAGCTAAAACCCAGTCCATGGGCCAGGGGCTCAGGGTGGAGGAGCTCTCAGGCTGATGTAAAGAAGCTGTTCTACTTTATGTACTGTTATTAAATATCCACTGGTCTGAAGACTGCAGCCTGCATGTCCCAGGTGACTGAACCCAAGGTTACAACAGAACCATTCTCACTTTTTCGTCTTTCTCATCCAACGAATTTAAAGTAACTCCATATGTGAGGAAATACCATCAATAAGAGAGGTGATTAACTCGACTGTGGATATTCTGTGGCCTAATGATTAAGGCTTCATTCTCAATACGGAACAAGGTGATGAATTTGAATCCAGATTCTCCATGTCCCCAGGCAGTTGTCTGACTGCCAAGCTGCTTGCTGACAGGCAAGGCTCTGCTTTGGGAGCCCCTTGTATCCATTGCTTTGGGAAAAATGTCCAACACAGGTGGGTAAGAACTGCTGTTGGATCATCAGTATTTTCATTTTGGTTCAGTTGACAGGTTTGCTCACTTGTGAGTTTTTTGGAGGGATTTGTGTTTCTGCCACCAAACTGATAATTTCTGCATGCAATTCTGTTTTCTCTTACTTCTCTGCCAGTTTTAATTCACGTAGAGAAAGGAGAAGAAAAAAAGCTTAATATATGTAAAGTAAATAGCTTTCATTTTTTCTCAAATGTATTCATTAGTCAAAATTAGTCACTGACTAATTTACGTGGATGATTCTTAGTTCACCAATTGTCTGTGAGCAGTTCATTACCCATACTCAAATTGCAGATGTTTTGATTAGATACATGAAATGCATCACAGCCGTGATCTTCCTTTCAGAGTAGTTTCTCTGATGTCAGCAGAGGCTCTCCCCATTTATACCAGTAGTAGACCTGAATTAAGCTCAGTATATATCTCTCTTGATTACAGAACTTAAGCAAAGCTTCCTGAAATCAATGCGATCTTTGTGTTCATGACTGTCAGCCTTGGGCCATGAGTGGTTTTTCAGCCATTTCGGGAAAATAGCAGGGGTTCATAAACCCAAACAGAAATGCCAAATCCTGCACAGCAAGTATGAGGGAACAGGCTTGCTTTTCTGCATGGCCTTTCATAGGTTCTTGATCAGTAGCCCATAGAGCCTTGGTAGATCCTAGGCTGAAAATCACGGGATTAAACCTTTAATTAGGTGTCTCAGAGCCAGGCTCCGAATGTGAAAGCTAACAGCTCTGAATTGGCTTTGGTCAGGGCTGTCAGTGTCACTGTGGATACACGTTTTTTAGAACATACTTTACAGTTCCTTATTCTTTCCTTTCTGCAAACAAACTTTTCTTGCAACCTTTGATTTCCACAACAGCCTCTGGTTCATTTAGAAAGGACTGTATCTCCAAGGACAGCTTCAGTTGTCATTCTGCTTAAACCCTCTTGGGACACAAGTCTTAGTTCACCATTGCCATGGACAAACATAGCATCCTTATTGCATTTATTAAGCTGAGAACAAGGTGAAATCATTATTGTTAGTCTACAAACAAGAGTTAAATACCTATCATCAAATGTAAAAAGGAGTAAATATGGTATAAATTATTCTAATAGGTTTGCACAAAAAAGAGCAATTAAACTAATGTAGTTTGACTTCTTTTCAATTAATAATGTACCCAATCATTTCTACATTGTTTGGAAAGACTATGTGCAGATAATATTGTCTTATGGCCTAATTTTTTTCATGCAATTAGTTGCATACATTTGCTGACAGGCTAATTTATGAGCAATTGCTTTAAAAGCAGAACTATTTTGCATTTAATTACATTGGGTTGTAATCCATCTGTTGACAAATTTGTGTGTTTTGCTATTTATTTGCTAATGCGTTCCACTACTTCAACATGATCAGTCATACAAGTTGAATATTTTTTTGATTATATAAATACCATAGGGTAATTAAGGGCCAGATGTATGGCTGGTGGGAATGACTAGTTGCGGTATTTCTCTCCCCGCGCCCCCTCCCCCCCCCGCGTAGAACCTTTTATTACTGCTCTGTGGAGAGTGAACAAAACCATGATTAAAACTGGAATTCTGTGGCTGGTGTTTCTCAGCAGCTGCAGCAGAGGAAGGTGGGGAGCAGTTTATCCGACAGGGCCCTCCAATGCTTTGTGCCCAGGACCTGCTTGTTGTTTGCTTGTGTGCAGGTTACCTCTAAAATGTCATGTTCATGAGCAAATCGATACTCTTGTAGTGGGAAGCAGAGGGCAACCTGGAAAATCAGACCAAGGTTTCTGGATTCACTGTTTTCACTACTCACTCTGAGGAGGAGGAAAGGCGAGCTGGGTGGAACGGCCCCTCAGGTGAGGTGCCTTTGGATGGTAGGTGCTTGGACATGGAAAGCACGAGCACTTTGTTTCAGTCAGGTTTCTTGCTGAATTGATTGGCAGTGGATGTCTGAACTGTGGGTCCAGCATGGGGAATGGCAGTTGTTGGGAGAATGTTGTTTCTCTTGGCAGTTACTGCTTGGACTTGCTGAAGAGCGGTGGTGTTTGGGTGTAAGAAATTTTTCTCTCAAGGGTACTAGAAAAAAAAAATGAGAGGTATTGAGCTGAGGGGTTTCAAGACAAATATGGTACTTGGACTTTGCATCATCCTTGGGGGAAGAAACAGGAAGGCTCAGAAAAATGTGGACCAGGTAAGGGGTAGGTGCGTAGTGGCCTGCAGGTGGAGGAGCTTGCTTGCTTTTGTTCCTTTAGTGGGTAGGTCCTTCAAGACCAGTTGAGTTTAAGCTGCTCTCACAAAAAGGATAGCAGCAATGGATAAATCTTAAGATAAAGTCTTGGAAAAGTCAGTTGCATCTGGACACCCCATAGCACTTGACAAAGCACAGTGGGACGATGGACAAAGCCTTCTTTCTTCTTACAGCAACAGCCGCAGGGTGCAGCATTGGATTCCCTCTGTAGACAAAGCTCTGTCATTCTTTCCCATATAGACTAACACAGTAACCTCTAAGAAACCCCTTTTGTTTGCATGATAATTTGAGGTGAGCTGTACTATCCAGGAAAGCAAAGGGCAGCAAAATATGGCTTTTGATAGAGCTTCTAAGACTATTTAGTTCAAGGCCCATCAAAATAGCTCCAGAGAGTGCCATGCAAAAGTGACAATAAGAGTGACAGCTTCTTGTGTATCAAAAGCAAGGACTGAATAATGTGCATTGAAGCCTTTTATGGTGACAGTGCTTGTATAGATGTGCATGAGCATACATATGCTCTGGCTGGTTCATTTGCACTATTGTGATAGAAGTACAGGCTATTGATTCTTTTCCAAAATAAAGGTTATTATAAGGCTTGTGAAGGTAGGTGTTTGTACACTGGGTTTGTCTGTACTTAACTTAGGTTCAGATACACATCAGCTTTCACAGCCTCCAAGTGGGATTGACTTGAATCTTGCAATTACCATGTTTTCAGGCAAACAGTTTCTGACTTTGGATTAAAGACAAAGGTCAAATTAGAATTCTCTTTGTGTGCTTTGTATGTTGGATTTTTGGTTTTGTTTCCTTGTGGTCTTAAGTAACTGAATTTCTATTTCTCCTGAGTATTAACAGCTGGCAGCTGTACAGATTATGAGTTCAGGCATCTATAAAAATATCAGTTCCTTTTGAAGTGCTTTAAAGCATAAATTATAGTTAGATAATATCCTCAGATGACAATATCAGTCTGTGAAAAAGGATTTTCTTTCCCCACCTCCTTCTGCTTTTAATCTAGAAATTAAAGACAATAGGGACTGTAATTATCAAAGATGCCAAAAAATATTCACTCTTGGGGGTTTCACCTAGAAGTTCTAGTTTCTGCCCAGTGTACTTTGGGAAGCTCAGTTTGTTGTTAATATGCTTTTGTAGAGCTGTCTAACAGGCCTCATAAAGCATGGTGAAAATAGAGCTTAAAGGAATGGGTGGACACTTTGTGAGAGTCAGACAAATAAATTGCATGCTTTTTATTCTCCGAAGCACAGATGACTAGAATTGTAACTGACTGAATAATTTGCAGTGATTAATTTGAAGAGATTTTCCTGGTTTTCAGTGTTCCTTGAAAATCTGTACATTTAAGCAGAAGTATGATTTATTTAAACATATTTCAGTGTAATTGTTTGGTCTTGAGACTGCTAGCAGGCAATTGTCATTTGAAATATTCCGTGTCTAGACAAATTCCGCAAATTCTGTGATATTTTTGCCTTACATGATAGGGAGTTACATGGAGATGGTTTTATTGCTTAAATTGCAAGTCGCATGCTTGATGATAATATTTGCCGTTCTTGCCATTTTGGCTAACCGTATTAGACGGTCAGGGAGAGGAGATGATATCATATAATTCATATAAGTAGCAGGCTGAAATGTGAATTTTGCAATTGGAGTTATTTATTATTGTTATTTATTATTGCTATTTTTATGGTAATGGTTCTTAGTTACTGTTACAAACAGGGAGAATGACTATGTGAGTGTTCCAGGCAACTGACATTCTAGAAGACTTCCCTGCACTACCTCAAATCATACTTTTACTGCCATTATCATCTTAACTTCTCTTTAGGAGCAATTTTCTCATTGCAATTAATAATTGTTTTGGATATTGGTTTGTCCTTGTAAGCTGAGATGACTACAGAGAAGAGCAAGACAACGAACATGAACCCCACCCTGTGCTTCTGAGGAAAGAAAAGACACGGATGAGCAGAAGTCATGGGGAAAAAAACAGCAACCTGCTCATGTCCCTGTGTTCTCTAGGTTTATTTGGGATCAAGAGGTGAACTAATATACTGTGAAGGACGGGGAGAAGGGGAAAGCAGTACACAGGGAGCAGCTCTGAAATTCAGTACATCAGCCCATGTCCATACTCCTGCTACACCAGCTGAGGGTGTAGGACTTTTTAAGTATTTAGCACATTGCAGTTTCATGTTGCATATTCAGTTTCAGAACTGAAGATAAGCATTTTCTCCTGAGATCTCTGTGCTGGTTTCCTAGCTGAAGAGGTCCAGAGGGAGTTTGTAAAAGTGGAAGTAGGGGAATTCTGAAGCGTGATGAGGCTCATCTGAAACTTAATCACTGTTGGCCCTGATTTTACATTCAGACTCCAAATAGCTGCAAATATGAGTGTGGGAAACGGCACTGATTCTATCCCATGTCTTTCATCATGACATCCTAGTGCCCCCCAGAGTCCGATTAATAAAATCACTGAGACCAAGATCCAATGAATGGGCTGTCTTCCCTGAAACAGATGGAAATATTTCATGGCATGGAGCTTGGACTTTCCCAGTTGTCCTATTAGCTGTCCGAAGTAATTCAGTTCAGATGACCAAGACATGGATGTTGCAAATTCTTCCTGAATGGAAGAAAGAACTTGTTGGCTGAACGAGGGCAGGAATTAATTGGTGAAGAGCGAAGGCATAGATCTGCAGAATTGTGAGGAGTGAGGAAGTGATTGCATTGCAGCTGCCTTGTTATTTACTACAGCAGCGTAATTTAGGCCACTCAGCGTAGGAGTGGGATGAAGAGGGTGTTTATACCATTAGCTTTAGACATCTAACTGAAGTACAGTTTGGTGCAGTTACGGTTAGCAGTGGATGTTCCCTCTGGAGTTGAAGGAGGGACAGGCACTACCTGAGAGCCGTTCAGATCACAGAAGTTAACGTGGCACAAATACCTTCTTCACTCCTTTTCATGGTTCTTCATTCACCCAGTTCCCATCTACTCCCTTCTTCAGACTCGCTTTGCAGTCGCAGCTTGTGTGCCTGAGGCAGCTTCACCAGGCAGTTAGAGCAGGCAGAGGCAGCACTCCGGCATGACGTGACATGTTTGCTCTTGGTAAGTGGTCCCTCGCTACCCACTTGCTCTGTGTTTGCCCCTGTGTGCTCCTGGCATTGGTGAGCAGCACCACAGGCTGAGATTGTATCTCCAGGCCTGCTGCACAACCCAAGGGCCTATGTAGCAAAAGGATTGCTTCTTTGCCTCCCTGAATCCCAAAGCTGTATTCCCAGGCACCTGCTTCCCCTCAGTTGCTGTGGCACTACTTGCCCAGCAGCTCTTTAACCAGGAAGGTAGCCTGCTGCTCAGAACATTTTTTTATGAGCATGAGGAGACTTTCTCTGCTACATCCAGCTAACTTTCTCATTACGCTTTATAGCAAACATTAATATCTAGAAAAAAAGCAGATTTTATCTGCTCCCAAGATAGAACATAAAACAAACATCCAAGGCTCTGTAATGCCAAGACATTTTTAGGATGCTTTTCAGAAAATGTACTTGACTTCAATCATTCCGAATCTATTTTGTAATTACAAAGCCATTTTATGTTCCTTTGAAACTGATTCTAAAGCTATTCCACAACCATAGTGAAAATATCTTATGTACAGAATTTACACAAACATTTATTTCAGTCCTGTCTTTTATTTTTTTACTGTGTTGATAATCTTTACAGTAGAAAAAGGGGTCTTTGTAGAACCCGAGGTACTCTTGAACATCTCATCATGACCTCTATAAAAGGCTGCTTGAAGGAGTTCCATTTATCTGGGCAGTGTTAGTCCAGGAAAAGGAAAAGGAAACCCACCCAGTGCAAAGTTTTAAGGCCAGATGGAGTCATTAATATTTACTTTCAACTTCCCCTATGGCACAGGCCATACTGCTTCACCAAGGATTCCTTTGTCAAGGTGAGCAGCAGAGGTTTACTAGACCATGAAGTTTATTATTGGCTCTAAGGTTTCATCAGCTGGCTGCAGAGCATGGCTGGTTTGCTTGCTGAAGAGGAGAAAGGTCTATTCTCTCTCTTGTCACATGGTGATAATAGTAAAGACACAATTGAAAACCACTAAATAGGCCGCACACTTTAGGAATATCAGTGAGGTTTGGATCAGCACGCTTGCCTATTATTATTATATTACTTTCTCTTTGACAATGCTGTGTGAGGAACATTATCAGATTTATAAAACCGTTCACTGTCCAGCTGTATGTAACCCTGATACTAAGTAGGTTTTCTTTGACTACAAAATAGCATTGGCAGAGCACAGATCATCTACCTACTAGATACAGCCTATTTCAGACAAACCAAAGCTTTATTTAGCAGCAGCCATGTTAAAGCACAAACCCATCATCAATGTGTAGGGCCAGGAACCGAATGATGTGCATTTAGAGAACAACCTAGTCATAGCCTATATAATGCCAAGTAAGAAAAGCACATAGCAGAGGGGAAGGTGGAGATCTGCTTCTGCAAGTATGTGCTATGTTCACAGTGTGAGAGTGTATGCACTGAGTCAAAATAATATGTAATGAATTATCAAGTGTGATTATGTAAAGTAGTTGGAAATAAAACTGACATCACATAAAAGTGATATGATACTGCTACAGTAATCACTCTGAAAGCAGAGAAAGGGATTGTAAACCAATGTGATCTGGTTCTGATTTCAAACAGGTGGAATTTACATCCTCTGAGCATCTTTTTTGGCCCACAAGGAAATGAGCAGCTTCCCATTCGCTGTGTTTATGGGAAAAGCAGCTGCATAGCTGTTCTCTCACCCCAGTCTCATCAATACTGGCTTTCATGTTATTAGTTCTCAAGATTGTTCTCACAATGATTCAGCCTTTAAGATGTGGTTATTGTGCTTTTTATAAGTGAATGGAAAAAGCCATGAAGGTTAGCTATATTTCTTCTCAGTGAATTCCTTAGCAGAAGGAAACATTCAATGATCCCCCTTTCTGTGAATGTGGTCTGACAGATCAATGCATTTTCTGGGTTCTGTTACCCTGCTGAGAATTTATAACAGATTTTGAAGCCAGACTACATCTTCCCTTCTAGCCAAGGATAAGTTAATTAGGTAAACACAACCATACAGTCTCGCAAAGTTTCTGGATTGTCACTCTCTGCAGGGAGAGAGGGGCATATTGTCCCCTGTCCCACAGGAGAATCAATGAAAGTTGCAGCATGTCTGTGCATGGAGGTGCTATCTGCTTATGGGCCTTTTCCCCAGTTTGGGAGTACTTTCTGTGCTGGGGAGGGGGACTGTAAGCCATTTACCCCCTGCACAAGAGGGATACAAAGTACCAAGGTGAATATTGACGAATGATAAATGGATTTTTAAAATTTTTACTACAAATCTATTCTCTGGGTTTTTTTTTTCTTTTATACCAAAAGAAGGTATGATTTTGCTGATGACTTCTGCCTACTGACATAACTAATTACTTAATCAAGGGCTTCTGCCTTCTGTTTAGAGATAGCTGAGATATTAAGAGATTGCATTAATGCCCTTAGAAACACAGTGAGACTTGAGAAATCTATAAAGATATATTTAGTGGTAAAAATTATTCCATGATAACTTGTCAGTTACAGTGTTCTATCAGATATCAAATGCTCGAGATGAAATCTGCTCCAGCTGGGGGAAGGATCCATTTCCTGTGCTTTCAGATGTGTCTGGAAAGAAAACGCCTTTACTTAACAATTTTTCTCACGTTTGCTGGGTTTGTAGGGTTTGGGTTACATTTCGTATCAAGGTGGTTTTATATAGGGCTAGCAGATGGTTGATAGGTGTTATGGCATAGTATAGGCATAAATTGTTGTTTTCTGCATTGGTGAATGATGCCATAGAAAATCCTATAACTAAACCTCCAACACCAGTTCAGAGAGTCATGGAATAACTTAGGCTGGAAGGGACCCACAGAGGTCATCTGATCCACCTGCCCCCGAAAGCAGGGCTAAATCATATTAAATCTTTATAAAGAGAGCCATAACAGAAAGTGACTTACAATGCCCTCATAGTTTTACTCAATGTTTCATTTCCATGTTACTTCTGTGAACCTTAATGCTCTTTTTCGTTTGTGCAGTTTTCCTCAATGAAAATGTTCTAAATTTTTCCTGCCATTGAGATACTGAAATTTTTCTACCGTTATTACTCTTTTAGAGAAAACAGCATCTGTCCTTCTTTGACAGAGGGGTATTTGCCCATGTTCAGAGCACGCAGGTTTAATAGCATTTTGCTGGTTCCTGCAGCTGAGTATCAGATTCTTCATTTCTTGTATAACTGCACCCTCGGACACACGGACAGTCCATCACTCGCATCCACAGGAAAGAGAGATCAGCTCTTTCTCCCGCAATAAATTTGCGACAGGCGGGCCGCCGCTCCGGGTGGGAACCCACGGTGCTGTCCCCGCAGACGCAAGGTGGGGCCTCCTCTTTTCAAGACCTCCACAGAGAGCAGCTGGTAGAATAGGCTACAAAGTTGCCATAAGCATCTGTTGTACCTGAAGCCCTTCCTCTGCAGTGTATAATATGTGCATACAGCGTAATATGTTGATTTGCTTTATTATAATTTCTGTCATTTTATCATATCTTACCAGTTAGCAGTACAAAGCTATAGTTTCAGTGACAGAGAACCCCACACTCTGCCTTGTCTCTTGTTTCAACAGGAAAGCTTACTGAAGGAGGACTAATGAAAATTATAGCTATTTATCCACCAAAGCTATGAAATGATACATTATGATTCCCAAAGTGCTGGGTTACTGTACTGTGACAAATAGAATAGTTTCCTAAGTACCCTTGAGTGAGAACAAGTGTACAAAAAGGAAACTAATATTGGAGATTTATTTTTTCAATCACTTAGTTGCCAATAGAAGGAGTTATAAGTAAGGTTTATATTTCTTAAATATCTGTCTGTTGGGGGGGTTTAAAAGCTGATAAAGCAGGGGGTGCTTAGAGCCTATTGTGTTTGAAGTGGGAGGAGGAATAAATGAGATGATAAACACAGTGAGTGTTTTTTAAGAATTATTTCTACAGCTGCTCATCTGGGCTTTGTACAGCCGCTGAGCCCTGGAGCAGGACATGCACTGTGACCCATAGCTGCGGCCTCGGGCACTGTGCTATGGTGTAGCTCTGCTGCTGGGCACCCATGACAACTTGCCCGTCACTTCTGTCACTCATCTTCCAGGTGATCTTTTTGTTCATCTGCTTTTTGTGCCTGTAGCAAACACCTGACCTTTAACAGGGTCACACCACTCAAGTCTGGGCTATCTTACTCTCATGCTAGGGGCGAGCAGCAGTGGCAGCACACGTCAGCGCAAGCCTGGTACCACAGCATATGGAGAGGCTGCTGAATCAGAAAAAAATCCATTCTTCTTTGTTCTGCATAAGTAGCATTTAGACATAAGGCATTATATAGAAGGAATAGGAGCGAAAAGCTGGATTTGTGAAATACCTGCCTCTCTTCCTTTCCCCAGTGCAAGCAGACCACATGAAAGAATTACTTTGCTGCTGTTGCCAGCAGGGTAGTTCCAAAAAGGGTGCTGTTTTCAGCATCCTATTCGGTGGCTGAAAGATGGATAATACATGGCTCATTGAAAGCAGCTCTGTCCCAGAAGGGCTATAGAACTGCAGCATCCTGGGTCCTGTATCTAGAACATGCATATGCTGAGGGCAGAAGCCAGGGCAGGGGCAAATGAGAGGTCCTGTTTGGGGTTCTTCACGTCAGGAAGAGAGAGCATCTGGCTTGGCTTTGTCAAAGACTTGCTGTATTGTCTTGGTCAAATTATTTCGGACCAGTTTCAATCCAGAATTTATGCTTTTGCCTCCCACTGACACTCCTGATGGCTCCCTTGTTTTCTGAGATTTACCTAAAGGGGGTAAGATTGCTGGATTTGGGGCTGATATCTGCAGAGCTGTTGGCAGCAGTCCCTATGTCTCAGGCCAGTTAGGGGGCAGGTCTTGTGCAAAGCCATCCACAGTGTGCACTCCTGTTCCCTGCTGCAGAGCCAGCCAGTCTGCCCTGGGCTGGAGGCAGTGGGAACTACTATGTATCTGCTGCAGGGATCCTGGCAGGAGAGGGGAGTCTGTGTGTGCAGCACATCTCAGTCTGCACAGGGAACAGGGGCAGAACAGAAAGGGCTCTCCCCACTGCAGACCCTCAGAGAGGGGCTGAGTCCTGCTGGCGTGCTCCCTGCCATAGGGTAGGGACAGTGCAAGGCCAGTTGTGCATTTTGGGTGCTAGAGGTTCCTCAGAAGAAAGGCAGTGTAATAGTTGTGCTACATTCATAGCTATTAATTGTCTCAAAGTTAACTGTCTCAGCAAATTAATCTGTGAACTGATCATTAATAACTCAGTTCCTAAATGGGTGAGTAAACCAATAGATTAACAAAGTTCTGTAGGCCCTGTAATTCAGCTCTGATGCAAATCCAAAACTGATGCATGGTGTAAGCCCTTTAAGTTGCATTTCACCAAATTAGCTATAGAGAACAACATGGTGATGTCTTTTGGTTTATCTAACAAATTGTCTACTTTGAGTTATCAAAATCTATATGCTTTTACACCACCTGGGGCTAAAATCAGGGCAGCTAAAATAAGAAGAGCTTTCTCATTATTTTCAAAATACCTTAAAACTTCATGAGGATGTAGAGAGGAACCCCATTCTGCCTAGTCTAGTCTAGCCCCAGTTATCCTAATCCACCCTGCTTTGCAGTCAGACTCTGGCTCCTTGTCCTCAAGGCACTTCCAAACTTTCCATCATGGGAATAGACATTCAGAGTTGCAGCTGGGCAGTTAAATTACATGAAGTGCACGGTGACCATTTTGACTGTTGTTTCTTGATTATTTTTTATGTTTTTATGCATGCCACTGCTCACTGAGCACACTGCTGAACTGGCCACCTGACTTGTTTTCCTGAGCCTAAAACCACTAGTTTTAGGACATGTTAGTGTGCTTGTGTAGTTAATGTGTTCTTTTCAGCCTGTACTTTGTTGCAAAGGTGATCATCAAAATTAGGAAAGAGGCAATCTGTGAACAAACATGCTAATAACAACACTCTGAACTTGTGTTTGTATTTGTTATGCTTCTCAAATCTTACCTCTCTTACAATGCCTACAAAATGCTTGAAGAGTAAGCAGCTGATGAGCTGTGACTCCTGCTCATCTTTCATTTTCTGGTCTGATTATTTCTTGCTACCACCACTGTTTTCCCCTGTATAACTGGATTGAAAGCCTGCTGAGGTACAGATCTTTTTCTAGCATATTTGGTGCTCACCCTGGGTGAGTCACACTAAAAGCAATATTAAAACACAGTGTTTTAAGAAACATTGAGCAGGACCCTCCACTCTCCTCTGCAGAGGACTTTCCAACAAACTTTTCAGTGAGACATTAAAGGACATCACTCTGTCACTTTCCAAGGTAGGATTAGAGGCAGGAAGCTCGCAAGTACCTATGCATTAGGAGATTTCTGACCGAGGGCTCTTTGTTCCCCCCCTACAAAGTCCAGTAGCTGGAAATGAAAGTGAAGTGAGAGAAAGTACGCACACCACTTGCACAATGAAAGAAATTAGTGATTTATTTAGGGATGAAATAAGCACTCCAGTCACTTCAGATCATGATGTCTAGCTGAACAACACATTGTAGTTCAATCACAAATGGATAGGTCTGATACAGAAATGACATGGTGAAGTTCTTTGTCTTGAATATAGTATGTCAGAGGAGTGCCCCTTCTGTCATGGTTTAACCTCAGCCGGCAACTAAGCACCACACAGCCGCTCACTCACTCCCCCACAGTGGGATACGGGAGAGAATCAGAAGGGTAAAAGTGAGAAAACTTGTGGGTTGAGATAAAGACAGTTTAATAGGTAAAGCAAAAGCTGCTCACACAAGCAAAGCAAAATGAGGAATTCATTCACTACTTCCCATGGGCAGGCAGGTGCCCAGCCATCTCCAGGAAAGCAGGGCTCCATCACGCGTAACGGTTACTTGGGAAGACAAACGCCATCACTCCAAACGTCCCCCCCTTCCTTCTTCTTCCCCCAGCTTTATATGCTGAGCATGACGTCACATGGTATGGAATATCCCTTTGGCCAGTTTTGGTCAGCT
>NW_008795907.1:2291014-2338152 GCF_000699145.1 Aptenodytes forsteri | reverse complement strand
TCCCTTTGGCCAGTTTGGGTCAGCTGTCCTGGCTGTGCCCCCTCCCAGCTTCTTGTGCACCTCCAGCCTTCTCAGTCAGTAGAGCATGGGAAGCTGAAAAGTCCTTGACTAGTGTAAGCACTGCTCAGCAACAACTAAAACATCGGTGTGTTATCAACATTGTTCTCACCCTAAATCCAAAACACAGCACTGTACCAGCTACTAGGAAGGAGATTAACTCTATCCCTGCAGAAACCAGGACACCTTAACATCTAAAGAAATATCCCTTCTCCTTTACCCTGTGGATCTGTGAAGCATTCAACCAGACAAGGAGAGACAAAAAGTCTGGGAACAAGTTCTTTGATAAGTGAGATCTCCTTTCCCTACCTTTCACCTCCAGGTAACTTTGTTGATTAGTGACTCTGACGTGTAGCTTGGGTTTTTTTTCTTAGTAATGAAGAAAAAAAATTAGGCATCAGTTCCTGATTATGACTGTTGTGCAGAGTCTTGGAATAAAACCAATGGTATGTGGCTGAACCTGCCTGATAAGTTATTAAAAAAAAAAAAAGTAATAATGTCTTTGTCACATCAATGAGGAGATAAATTATATGTTAAATGGCAAAGCATGGCACTGCATATTTCATGGTCTGTAATGACTTAAGAGTTCATCGTGATAAATGTTATTAAAATAAGCAGCAAAGGAATTAAATGTGATGCTCTGCTACCTGTGCTGAGATCTCTTCAACTCACTTAATTCTTGCTGCATTGCCTTTTGCATAGCCACTATTAAATATCACTCTTAAAGAACGTGAAAAGGCAAAAAAGTAAATCCTTTATGATGAAAGGCTGCACAATTAACAAAGGGAAATGGGGAGCTGCCTTGAAGCTTTCCCACTGCCTGTGAAAAATGAGCTTTAGGTTTTACGCAGGTGGCATTATTTTTAAATGTCAGATCTCGGCTTTGTTCCCCTCTTTAATATAAATGTCAGTGGCATTTTGCTGGGAAATCTTTTTGTTTCACCTTCTGCTTTGATAAATTCAGACTGGCTTTCAATCTTGCCATCTACCTTTGTATATTAATAACTCTGTTGACCAAAGTTCTGCATCAGGTTTTTTCCAGAAGCCATGAATAAAACGCAAGCAGTGGACCGGGCATATTCCAGAAGATCAGCAACAGGGTTTAGCATGAAGTGGACAAGTGCTATAGTGACAGCGGGGAGGAAATAAAATACCATGAACCCCCACAGTCATAACCAAGGCAGAGTGCTTCATTAGCACTTGGGCCAGTGGTTGATTATATGAACAAAGAGTGTAATACTTGCTGGGGAGGGAAAATAGAACCAATAGCACTTCCATCCGGAGTGGGTAAAGAAGGTGTGGGTAATGGAATACCACAGGGAGAAGAAATAATCAGAAATTGCTAAATACTACCCTACTCTGCTCTTAAGTGAGCTAGTTCTTAGAAAGCTGTGTAAGCTTTGAAGAAAAACATTATGGTGTCAGAAGACTACTGGTTGGTACCCAAATTATCTGTACTTGCAGATCGGTTGGCAGGTGCTGCTGAAATACCACTGGGGGGGAAAAATCACTTCATCAATCATGAGTGCATTAATGCTGTCCTTGCTTTCTAAGACCATTCAGTGCCCTAGTACCTTCAGATGCTTTCATAGGTAACGTTCACACAGAATAACACACCAGTGGGAAGGCAGGAGTGGGCTATTGGCAATGTTATTGCTCACTTGGACTGGAAGGTTGGAGGAAATGCTGGGGAAAGTATCCCCACCAGCTGTCACTCGCCTTAGCATCTGCCCAGGGTACAGGGCTAGGGGGACCTTTGGTGTCATTCAGTAATGCCATCTTTACTCTATGGGCTCTTAAGAGCTGGGATTACCTCTTTCATTTGTATGCATTTGATACTTTTAAAAATAGTATCCCAATTTTCTATGTGGGTTTTTCCCACCCAAAAATATAGTTTGTTGCATTTAATGCAAATATATTTGTCTAATCTGAAATAGCAACAACTGCTTTTCTGTATGAAAGAAAGTAAATGTTGGCAAAACCTGCGCTTACTATAGCAGATTTCTGCCCTACCTTGCTAATGCCAACTATTTAACTTCCAAAACACTCTAAGGTGCACAGTGTCATTTAAGTCATCTCTAAATGATACTAAAATAGCCAAGAGTTCTCCTATCTCATCATTCTTTGAATAGTTGACTACTAGCATCTCAAGACTGAAATATATTTCTGTAAAACCTTTTTAAGCTGTCTGTAATGGTGCATAAACTGAGAAGTAACGTTCTCAGGATTTACATGAAAACCCCCTGTGTTATGGTACATTGTCTCTGAGTTATAAGGTTTTATAGCAGATTTTTAGTGTATTCTGATACTTAAAGGTGTTCAACTATATTCTGTGACAACTTTTTGGACACATTAAATCTCTACTTTTTCATATCTTAGAAACTCCCGTGGATCTGTCACTCCTGAGAAGCCAGCTTGAAATCAGCTCTTTAAAGAGGCTGCAGAGCCTGTGCAGCTGCTCATGCTGCTTTGCATCATGAGCAGAATAGCCCTGACACACGCACCTTCATTCTGTTACACGGATGTAAGTGCACGTGGTATTCTCAGTACTATGGTATCAAGTACCTCTCTGGTACAGAAATCGCTACTGATGAGGCCTGGGTCATCAAGCCAGAGACAATGAAATACCTTTTTTTTTCCTACTGGCTCCATTAATGTTCCTTTATAAACTTCTAATGCACCTAATTGTTCAGTGTCCAAGTTCCGCCCAAAAGGCTCCATTGACATGTCCCTTGTCTTCATGTTGTATTTATTGCAATTTCACCTCCCTGAAGATAAAACAAAGACTTTATGCTCCTTTTGGGAAATGGGAGATGAAGGCAGGCTGCCAATGCTTGCTGAACAAAGTGTGCCTAAGGTGGCAGCCTTGGCTCTGAGGCTACAGCTGCTCTGCCTTTCAGGCAGGCCTAAATGCATGAGCAAACTAAAATTCATCTCATGTCCTCACTGAGTAGAAATATGCATGTGGTAATGCAAGTGAAAGGAGACTCAGGTCTGTGACACATGGTAGTGCAGATTAAGAAGACTAACAGCTCGCTCTACTATCCTATCTCATCCTATGCATATCCTTTCTGTGTTAGTAGCAGCATCATGTTAGGCCAACAAGTCAACCATCCATTTTTTCTGGAAAGTTTCCTAGGTATAAAAACAACTAGGATTTGTAGGTAGCAAAGCTCAGGGTCCCCTTTTGCACCTTGGATTCCCAGAACTGAGTCAAGACATGCAACAGGTTTGTTTTTCAGCCTGCTCTCTGGCTTAGTCTGCTAAAGAAAGGATGGATGTATGGTCAGTAATGTTGCCACTGTGATTTGAATCAGGACAGGGTTAGCAACAAAAAACATGCTGTCACCTCAGGCGTGCTCTTTAATCCAGTTCCTGCAGGCCTCTGAACAAACTGTGTTACACCAGAATACCTCATTGTGTTTGAAGTGGACATCAGGTGCCACTGAGTTTAATGAGCTATACTGAGTTTTACAAACAAGCATAAAGACTAGAGAGTTGACAAGCAAAGATACATCCCACAAAGCAGATTGACACACGTGGTCATTTTGAGGTTGTGCAGATATATAAGGCTAAAAATGGAGCAAAGGAGTACAGATCTAATACTCATAAGTATGAAACGTCAATTTTCAATGAGGCAATGAAGACATGAGAATAACTCATGGCATCTAGGTTTTAAAGCACAATTTATGAAAATAAATAAAGGCAGTTGACTGAGCGGTGAAAGTTACAATTTGTATGTTATGGTGTGCTGCTCTTTGATTTAGGACCAGATGCTAATACTTACATTAAGTAAAAGAACTCAGGGAGATGTCCAATGTAGGATTCAGTGGGATATTTTTGTATTAAGGTACCAACAAATGAGAGTGACAAAGTCTGTTGGTTAAGGTACAATTCTTGATTGGAAAGACTGGTGTTTGATGATAAAGGGTAGTTAAACTCATAAGCTTTTATAGTGGTGATAAAAGCTAAAATAGTACACAAGGAGTGATTTTGTTCTCAGATTCTTGTAATATGGCTAGCTGCCAAACTCCTTGCAGAAGTGGTGCTGGCAAGGTGTGTTCTCTTCTGCAAAGCAAAGCCCAGGTCTGAGCTGGCAAATGCCTGATTCACATACAGTCTTTGAATGTATTGAACAAAAAGCAGCTATAAGAAATTGCTTGCTGTAATCCAAACTCAGCTGAAAGGCTAATCTGATTCAAATTTGACTACTTCCCATAGCCAGTTTTTGAAAATGTCTTTTACTGTTAATTCATTGTCTTTAAATATTTCTTGAATAACTTTGTTGCCTTTGAAGAAATCTTTGATCTCATGAATCGAAAATATAACTGGCAATATAAAAATAGAAAAGCTTATGATGTTTTTATTAATATAAGTTTACTCAATAACTTTGAATGCTGCTGTTCCAGTCAGGGAAGGAAATATGATGCCAGTGCAGCTGTGTCTCCTTTTTCTCCATGGATGTTTTTTCTTCCTCTATAGCAATTGCTGAAAGCTAGAGTTCCTGCTTGTCCCAATTCCCTCTCCTCTTCTTGCATCTTCCATCAGCTACCAAACACACCACATCATCCCACCACCTTCTTTCAATGGATTTCTCTCATATCTCCTCCTTTTTCATCGCATTGAACTTAAATTTCTCATCTGCATTTCTTATTATGTTCTCTTTTTGTTCCTTTAGTCTGCTGCATTCCCTCCATTCTGCCCATGGTGGCAGCCTCAGTGCCCTCTTTGCTAATATCTTTCTTTTTATACCAGATGCTACCCAGAAGCACCCCTCTTTCTCATGTTCTATGTGGTGATATTAAAGAACTTTACTAACAAATGGAAATTCCTCCTTAAAAAATAGACAAGGAAAAAATGGCATTTTTTGGCTGGCCACTAGAGCATTGTGAGCTCAAATTGTGTTTTTGACTAAGCAAGCCACCTTGCTCTCCCAAATGCCTTTGTTGTTGCCAGTATTCCTGGTGCACAGGCTGGTTTCACCTGTGAAAACAGGAGCAGAGTAAAGGGATGAAGGGAGACCTGCAAAGCAGACGTGCTCCATGAATTGCCATTGGCTCCATGTCTGTCTTCCTGAACTATGCTCTGTAAGATGCGTAACTTAAGCACTGTCTCTGTGTTTCAAGGGAGCCTGAAGAATTTTGGCACCCAGTCCCTTTTAAATCCCCAAAGTACTGACAGCCTAACTCCTTTGGCAATTAGGATTGACCATTGTGGTTGTTAATATCTGTAGAGGATGGAACGAGTTTGCAACGTCCTCAGACCATCTAACTCTTACTCACCTAAGTCGGAGGTTAGGACAGTCTCTACTCTGGGTCCTCCACAAGTGGACCACAGCCAAGCGCGGTGTCGTTCCAGGCAGCCACTCTCCATTTCAGAGCTGAGTATTGCTGTGGTGGGTGTGAGTGAGCAGAGGTTGCTGCAGCCCTGGGCCTTGGTTTGTGATTCTGTGCGGTGCCACTCAGAGCCATTTCTCTGTTCAGCATCAGGGGTCCCGCTGCAGCTGGTCTGACGAGTGCCATGGGAAGTCAGTTCAATAGATAAGATGTGTGAAGTTTTCATGTTGCATGAAGGTTGGCAAGGCAACTTCTGGTAAAGGTTAAAAGAGAGGGAGGGAGAGATACAGAGACAAGAGGAAGGTGTTGAACAAATTATTAGTGGACTTGAGCCCAGGATATATATGGGGAAGTCCAAACAGCAAGTTGGAAATGAATCTTAGACACTGCCGAAACCTTACTCCTCCTCCAGCGCAGTGGTGATGGGGATATGAGAACATCCAGCAGAAGTGGGCCATGCCCCTGCTGTGGATCCACCTAAACAGGAACCTGCCCATTGAGAACCAGCAAGACCTCAGGTAGCCTAAAAGCTCCTTCACCTTGGTGGGGATTTGGCCCATTTGTCGGCTCTGAGATTTGCAGTAGAGGACAAAAGTGGTGGGGAAACACCTATTCCCTCTCCCACCAACATTTCCTAAACACAGGTCCTTTCCCCTCAGGGACTGGGGCCTGTTTGTTGCAAGATGGGAAGGGAGGTCTGTGACCTGATGGACGGGAGCAGGGAGGGGGCAGAGGACTCATGTTTCAGCCATCCTCCTGATGAAAAAAAAAAAAAAAATCCAAAAAAGGTGTTGTTACAACCCAGGGAGGAAACTATTCTAACAAAGCAAGCCTTGAGCGGGAAAACGTTCACACATTCTGGGGTTGTAGGTCACCCAGCTTATGTAGAATAAAACATTAGATCCTGCTTACACGATCTGGGCTGAGAAACCAGTGGGGCTAAAAGATAAAAAAAAAAAAAAAATCCAAAAAAGGTGTTGTTACAACCCAGGGAGGAAACTATTCTAACAAAGCAAGCCTTGAGCGGGAAAACGTTCACACATTCTGGGGTTGTAGGTCACCCAGCTTATGTAGAATAAAACATTAGATCCTGCTTACACGATCTGGGCTGAGAAACCAGTGGGGCTGGAAATGTTAGAAACAGGTTATAAAGATATAAAAGGAAGAGTCCAGAGGAAAGAAACTTCTTCCCATTCATCACCCTTCCAGACATAGGAGCCACATGGACACTGTCCTGGAACAGGGATGGGGACTGAGGGCGTGCAGGACATGGTCAAGGCATTGCACAACAGGCTGCAAACTCCCCGTTTAGGCCTACTGCGGCTGCGTGTCGCTGTCTGCTGTGGTCCAGAGTTAATTTAACCATATTTATATCTGAGTGTCCTAAAGTACAATTAGCCTTCCTTTTCTCTGTGGCTTTCTTTTTGAAAGGGGGAAGGAGAGGGGCAGAAAAGGAGGAAAAGGATCTCCCATGCTAAGGCTGAATTTTTTAACAAAATTTAATTTTCTGGCCTGTTTTCTGGGAGCCAGTGAATGAATCACAATTAGCTCTGCCGCAGGCTAAGGGGGCTCAGCGGCTGAGTCATGACAGACTAAAGGGAGTGATACATCAGGAGCAAAATCAATGCTGGCCAGCCTTGAGTGCTACAGCAGAGGAGCACCAATAAACAGCTGCCAGGGACCATTCACTTTCTGTGACGCTCTTCCATTTTGCTACATTAGTTATGGTTTCCAACAATGACCTCTCTTGACTCAAGGGATTTTTTTAGGAGAAATATCTCTATTTAAATTTCATGCATTGCAAGTCTACTCAAATTCTGTCAGAGGTTAGTTCTACATTTGACTGACTTGCTTTAAACAAAAATAGTCCTGGAAAATTAACCCCTTCTTTGCTACGCCTCCGTCTTGTGAGTAAATAGGTAGCTAATGCTAGGAAAGGAATGAAGCTTTTCATGGGAGTCATGATGCCAGGAGAAAGCAGTCCTCACTTTTCAGGGCTTACACAGGTGATACAAAAAAGTAGTAATGGCTGTAAATAAAAAGGCTAATCAATTGTTGGGAAAACTGAGGATGTCTTAACCTACACCATGTTTAATTTGCTTAAATAAACAATCTTCCCACACAGTAGTCAAGACTGGTGGAGGATCTGGAGGAGAGGCATTTACCAAACCAGAGACTGGCATAGTTCAGAAATGTGTTAAAAATGAAGTAGCAATTGGTGTCGGTGGATCCACTGTAGATGCACATGAATGTGCTTCCATGCTTATTTCTGATATATGCTTCCCTGTTCCTGGAGTTAGAGATTTCTGTAGTGTGTTGGCTTTTGTGGAGCCCAGTTAACAGTGCCCATTAACTTCAATAAACTGCAGCTTTAGTCTTCCAAAGAATCTTGCACGTTTCTGCTATCCCACGGATATGAGAACAAAAGCTCTGATATCTTTATGTTTTACTTCAATAGCTTGGCAAGAAGTAATATATTAATGTCTGACAGTTTTAGATCACTTGAGGACACAAGAAAGAGGCCAAAAATCAGTGGTGATGCTTGCAATCCATTCCTCTATTGGTTAAACGAGCACTTCGGTTTTGTTTGCTCCTACATTTGACAGACTGTGAAATTACTCTCTCACTGTTTATAGGGCAAATGAAGAGCTTAATACTGTTTGGGTGTGTTGAAATATCTGCACTACAAAAGAAGACTGGGTTTTCAAGAGCTTCCCATGGAAATGTCTCTGAAGTAATTTATACATCTCTCACAATTGCATATTTTCCTTTCCTTTGGTTTTACATGTGAAGAGAAAACAGGAGCTTGTTTCTTGTGTCTCTGCTTCCTGTAAATGCCAGAGTCATTGTGTCATCCTGACTGAAAAAAGATGCTGTAATATTAATTTACCTGTGTTTTTAAAAAGAAGTTACGTTTAAAAAGGAAACAAAACCATTTTAAGTTCATACAATTGTTTTTGGTTTTGTTTTCCAGAAAGCCTAAGCCTTTCTGCTGCAGTTCAATTAATTCCCACCATGGATGCCACCAGAAGGCTGAAATAAGGAAAGCACTAATATACTCACCATCCTGAGAAAAAGCATCTAAAGGCCTTTACTGCCCTGCTGTCATGTTGCAAATACACACTGAATGCACCACCAGGCTCTGCATCCTCTTTGCCTGCCCAGGGTTTTGGCTGCTTGTCTGCAAGATTAGCTCTGATGTGGTGCAGGTGACTTTGGACCTACCTCATCGCTATGGACTTGTCTGATGCTCATGGGACTCTTGGCTGACCCTTGTTACCAGCACCCAACCCGCTCTGCCCTTCTTGCTTGGGCACAACAGGACTGCACCAGGTTGAGGAGGGCACTGCCCTGCTGCTTTGCTGATGCCTGCAGCTCCCAGCTCATCTTTGCAGATCAGCCCACTGACACATGGTAAGATTGTGTAATTATACTCAAATAGACTAGTATTTTCTTAAGAAATTCTCTAATATTTTAAAAATTTTGCTCTGTGCATTAAATCCATACCTGAAAGAAGTGGTAAATCAAGTATTCCAACCTGCAAAGGAGCCTTTTTTCTACAGTGCACATGCTAGTGCATGCAAGGGTAGCCAGCTGTAGACTGCACTGCTTCTTACTGTCTTCTGCCTATGAAGTTGGCTCATGTAGCCACAAAGCCAAATGTGCAGGCTGCTATCTTTAGGGAGAACAGTGAATCCTACCTGACTTACGCCTGGCTCCAAAGTCCATTGAAATAATTAGAAATGTCTTGTGGATTGTCTGTGAGCAGTCCTACAGACCGCATTTACTGCAGTAACTTATGTACTACATTGTACTCTTGAGCCAAGACAGTATTTCAGTGCCTACTGCTCCAGGGGGGTCCTTTGGTTAACTTGTTCCTCTGTCAAACCCTTACCAAACATGTCGGTGTAGACATTTTAGGGAGGTTTTTGACCAAATGTGGCAAGAAATCTGTTGTGCTTATTGTCTGTATTTGCTTATTGTTTGTACTTGCGTGGAGCATCTAAGGTAATCAAGCTTTCTTTTAGCCCTTCACATTACTGAACAGCAAAAAATACCCACACCAAGGTAAGTGACATTCAGCGTTAGGCTCTGTCTGAATAGCTTTTCAAAGTCAGTGTTATAATCTTGTAATCCAAACAAATAATCAAAGTAAAAATCATCTTTCTGTAATTGCTAATCTGAAATACTCAGCCAAAACGCTCTTCTATCAATTTCAGCAAGGGGGTAGATGGTTTTCAAAGGTGTTTAAACTTTTTAAATCAAGGTGGGTTTGGTTTTGCTTTTGGGTTGGGGGTGGGAGCGGGGGGAAGGTTTGTTGTTGTTCTGTTTTATTTTACAATACTTAGATCTTTGCATGAGGTAAACTTGCAGCTACTAACAGGAAAGTCAAAGACTTTGTTAGAGCAGGAAATAGTCCTTTTAGTTCCACCTGCAAAGGCACCTTTTAATGTGGCTGCTGAATTCGATTCATCAGAAGTAAAGGCTAATCCTCCCCTTGACATTTACGGAGTTGGTTGATTATTTCTCTTCTGAACCATCCATGTAGAGCATTGCAGGTTTTTATAAATTCTTTCGTGGAAATGCTTAATATTAAGAGGTTTTTCCAATTCCTAATTTAAGCTCTGCACATTAATAATTGAAAGCTTACAAGGTGAAGCAAAAAAAAAAAAAAAAAAAAAAGACACATCAAACCTGGCAGAGCATACTGGGAGAAAAAAAAACAGAGACAAAAACATTTTAACTGCAGTGGCCAAAATTCTCTTGACCATCATAAAACCACTTCCTAACATTAGCTGAAGGCTAATGTGGCAGGAGGGCGAGCTGGAGACCAGTGCAGCAGCTGGTATTCATGCAGGGCTATGTGCTGACTTTATTACAATACTTACGCTACACACAGAGGTGGAACTGAACGAGGGGACCCAACATGTATTCTCTGCTCAAGAAAAACCTTTTCATTCCTTCTACAACTTACACAATTTATTTGGATTTACTTTTTAATTGTTTTGGAAGTACTCTATCCCTATGAGAAGAGTGCCTATGAAAGGGAAATAGTTACTAGTATATATAGATAAATGCATATGTGCATATATATATGTTTTATATTAGAATAACAGTAGTAGCTAACAGACCCATGAGAGGTCAGAGTCTCACTATATGTAGACTCTAGCTTGAGTAGGAATTAGTCACTGTACAACAGAGTTGACAACTCTATAAAGACAGACAAAAGAATAATTTCTGTCCCTATTTTTAGGGAAATTGATGCAAAGCAAACATAAGGACTCAGATTTCTGTATGGTACAGATCTTTAAAGGCCTTGAAAAGGGATCAAATTTTCAAATTAGTTCTCTCCTTTTGAAAATCTGGGCATAGGTGTTGTACTGCAGGTACTAGATTTAAAGGTTTTCTTTAAATCCTGGCCCATATCTAACGTCAGCCAGGCTCTCTGTAGGAAAACAAACAAGCAAACTCCCATCGCAGAGCTTACACCTCTAAAATCTCTCCAGTGGTGCTGCTGCGACCCAGAAACAGGCATCTATGGTGGACCTTCTGGGTCATCATGTCTAGCCCTCTGCTACTGCCATCAATCCCTGCTAATCCCATCTACAAGCTTATCAGGCCTCATCTTAAAACTAAACAGATTCCTAGTGGCAAAGCTGTTACCATTTTCTCCTCCTTCTGTTATCTCAGAGGAGGTGGCTAAAGAAAAATCTAGTTTCAATCTTGAATTTATCTGTGGTTTATTCATACTTATTTATGCTTTGTCAGTGTTGTCCTTTAGCATAGATAGCTCTTCTCCTTCCCTTATGTTTACCCTCCTTCTTTCCCAGCCCCTATGTTGAATTTACCGGCAGCAAGTTCAGTCTTGGCTTTGCAAGGTTACATGAGCCTTATTCATGTACTCTCTTATCAGCTAACCTCGCCACAGCCCATGTTATTCTAAGAGCCCTTCTCCACATCTGTTGCAGATTGAGTAAGTCTTTCCTCAGTTGGGGTGATCAGGCCCAGATACGGTGTTTCAGATGACTTCTTATTCAGGCACTCCCTTCAGAAGTGAGAGATCGAAGTTCAGTTCCCTTCTCTGAGTCTGTGAATCTGAATGGTTATTTCACATAAACTAGAGACCAAACCATAAGGTATTCTGACCTGGTTATATTTTCAATCACTCAATATTTTTCAATACTATTTCATTCACTAGAAGAAATTAAATGTTAAAATGGAGTGGCACTATCCCATAGCACTGCTGAGAGTCTTAAGCATTAGGCTACAAAGTCATTCTCTTTCCTTTCCTGTGTCAGTAGTATCATAACTGAGGAGAGCCTCACCTCTCCTCCCTGCAAGACATAAACCCTGAAACTGTCTGGAGAGCTTCCTGGTAGATGTGTCCTCCTTTTCCCTCAAGCAGAGGCAGGAACTTAACCCGGCCCTCCCTATTCCAAGGAAAAGACAGATGCCGCATCAAAGTAAACAGCTTTTTCTAGGTTTAATGGTGTCAAGAATAACTGAAAATTGAAAGCTTCAGATCAGTCTGGACTGTTTTTTGTTTAACTTCGGTTAGGCCTGATGCACTGGGGAAAAAAAAGGTGGGAAAAAGAATGACCAGTGCTGCGTCCGTAGCAGTTTGCCCCCTAACAGCCACTGGAGAAGACTGACTTTTTGCTCATTTGCAGGCTGCTTGATCCCTTTAAGTACAGATAAATGGGTGTGAACAAAGATGAAACACAGCTTCAACATTCATACAGTGGAACAATGCAGCCATTTGTTAAGAGGGCTTGTAGCTGGTTAAACACAAATGGCTGGAGTCAGCTCATGTGGTTCACATTCTCTTATTACACAGCCTTGTTGCAGTAGGCACAACTTACTGTTTTCACACAAATTGATTCCATGATGACAAACTAGAGATATTGTTCACTTTGATCAGTGAGAAGGCCAGAAGATTTTGAAACGCTATTCCTTTTTTTAGGTTTTGTAATACTTTCCCCTACAAAGTTAGCACCAGAGAAGTAATAGCACAAGGTCAAAGTTAAACTTGTTATATGAAAATTACACTTGGTAATGATCTGAACTTTAAAAAATATCTGCTTCCCATTTCAGAAATGAGACAGCTCAATTCCTTCCTACGTTTCATTTGTTTTAAGGCAGAGAATGGAAATGGTATCAGTTTTTCTGCCAGCATATTAAAACATGTTTTTATTAACAAGTAATTACCTTGAGTCTTGGAAAGCATTAGCAGCAGCAGCAGCAGAAAATACTTCTGGAAAGCTGAAAAATGTATTTCAGATTCCTTTGAATAAAAATGTAAAACTGCTCCAGCAGGATATTTCCCTTCCCTGAGCATAAGATGGGACAATTTTATATAGGTTCTACAGCTGACAGCTATTTTAAATCTCATTTTGAACTCAAGTAATCTGTGAAGTGAATGCTCATCTGGGTGAAAAGACACCCTGTACTTTTTTTGAGACAAAACAAGTACAAAATACCTGAAAGCTTAACAAATTCAAGTGAAATTCAGAGGGAAGTCCACATTTGAGACTTATGTGGAATCGTTTTATTTCCAGTTTTGGACTAGTATGGATCAGCAGGGAAGGGGGGAGGTTGACCTTCCCTATGGTAATTTTTCCAGGGCAGTCTGCTATGTGGATAGTTATAGCCATGTAAAGGTGCCAGTGGATTAGAAAAAAAGTCATTCGTACACAAGACTTATATGTGACGTGACTAAATGAAGTGATCATCTAGCTTGTCAAAAAGAAAATTGAGAAGCGACTTTATTACACTGCATAAACACGGTGAAATGAGGGAGAATACCATGTGCTGATGAACTCTCTGGTCTTGCAAAGGAGGACAAAGCAAAAATAATAGTTGGAAGCTAAAGTCAGATAAAAATCCATTAGAAATGTTTTTTTTCCAGTGAGAGTGACTGGGACAATCTACTGAGGGATGCAGTGGATTCTGCATCTCTGATGGAGGCTGCTTCTCTGAGTCGTGGTTGCCTTTGTGAAAGACACAATGTCCTGAGCTCAGAACAGGGTGAGTGTAAGTGTAATAGCCTGAAAATAAACAGGATACTGACTGGACATGAGGCAGTCCCTCTTGGTCTTAAACACTCAAAGTGTTACATCTTAAGTTTAATTAAGCACATAGCCTCCATTCCTGCAGCTGAGTTCAATAAGCTGTTGTGGCAAATGTGTTCTTAAAATGCAGTGACAGGATTATGGCTGTAAGCAGCTGGAGGTCAGTTCTTTGGAGAAGGTCTTAAAAATAATGGCTGGGATTTCCAGGAGGCCCACTTGGATCATGTGGCAGAATATCAGGCAATATTCGGAAGACTCTCCTGGGGAGAGGGGTCTCCCCAGATTGCCTCGAGGAGCCAAAAAAATGAAGGAGGTTGACATACAGTAATGGTGTTGGTGAACAGTGCTAAAAGTTCTCTTCAGCGAAAACTGAAGGGCAGGGGTAGGGATGGAGGCATGGCTGATTGTGTGCAAGGGTTGTCAGGGAGGCCCGTACCTTCCAGCGAAGTTTACCAAATCAAGCAACTTGGTAAAGGCCAAGTCATTTGGAGGCATCGTTTCAAGCCAGAAGCCAGCGTAGAGTGCCTGTGAAAGGAATCTGAACAGGACAGTGCTTTGAAGCCTGTCCTCTTTGCTGCCATTCATATTGCTGTTGAGACTGTAGGCACTGTGCAGGCTTCTTCCCACTGCCTTGGGAATGTTTTAAAGCCTCAGGGGGGGAGAAAAATCCAAACCACCTGTCCTTTCATTTTTCTTTTTTCAATCAAACTTCATGTATTGATCTCTTTGAAAACTCCTAGTGACTGGCTGAGTCCAAGCCCCTCTGAATCCTAATGATAAACCACTCACTGACGTTGGCAAAACCAGGATTTCATCCTTGCTTTTTAAAAGAAAAGAACGATGTCCCAGCCTAACCAAAACATCAATAAGTGTTTAAGGCCAAGCTATCCCGTGGAAACAGTTTCCTCCCTTTATCTCCTCCTTCTCCATCCACAGGTACAGTTTTCTTTTAAAAGCCTCTGCAGGCTGCTGCAGCAATTTTGTAATTTGAGGCTAGAAGGAAACTGCAGTTTTCTAAAGGAATATAGAAGCAGTTTGATTAGAACATGGCAAACCTCCCAATAGCTTTTAAAACAGGTCTTAAACACTCAAAATAGTGTTAATATCACCTGATGGCACAGCTGGGACCTTGAGGGTCTGGATGACCATCCATCCATCCTTAGGTTTCCTTAAATTATCTTGATAACAGTAAAAAAGTTGGTAACATTGGAAGCCAGGGCTCAAACCTTTCAGACTCCAAGTCTTTTTTCACGTGTTCTTGCAATGAAGCACATTCACATTAAGACTAATATGGGAAAGTAAGCAGATGATGAAAATATACCTTAACCCTGGATTTTGTGGTGGTGGAATTTAATGAACTTTCATCCACAGTCCGGCTGAATGTGTGTGGGTCAGTGTGTGGGTCCCTTAGTCTGATCGCTTAGCTGGAGCACCTGTATTTGGCAAGTGGGCACGTCAGCAGAATCAATTCTGAACAGACTGTGTCATTTAAGGAATAAACTGGACTTCATGTCCTTCCCGTTCACTGATGCAACACGTGTTCCTTGGCCACCAAGTGGTGGCAGGAAATTTGTGAAGGATACAAAGTAAGGAGGGTGGAAGGAAGAAAGGTGCCACTTAAAACAGACAGATGGAATATTTCATATATTGAAAAAAGATGTCTGCTTTGTAGAAAACAGGCCATTAAGTATGTTTGTTATTTTTAGCCAATAATGCACTTGATGAAAGAGTGTTCTTGATAAGGAACAGCCTCTGATGGGAGGGAGGGAGCCAGGACCATGGCAGGTAGTTATTAAGGCCAGTTTGGCTGGCAGCTGTAAAAGTAAATAGTAGTGCTGCTCTTGGTTAACAAGCAGCAAATGGGGGGATAGCACAAAATTTCAGATCATTAAACAAATGGAAAGTTCACTCAACATCAAAGTGTGGTTTGGTGTTTTTTGTACTTTAAATAGTAGTGCTGCTCTTGGTTAACAAGCAGCAAATGGGGGGATAGCACAAAATTTCAGATCATTAAACAAATGGAAAGTTCACTCAACATCAAAGTGTGGTTTGGTGTTTAATTTGTACTTTAAAAAAAAAGGAAAAAAAAAAAAAGCTGGGACTAAATATTTCTGCAGGTCTTGTGCAGTCTCCATCAGACCTGCCTGGGAGCAAGACTGGTGTCATAGAGAGGAAGGTTTTGCTTAACTCCTCATTTGTCTGTATAGGTCTGCAGTGACATCTGTCTTCTTGGACATCATTTCTCCACCCAGGTTCCACCATTTCTGTAAAAAACTGTCATTCAGGGAGCTGGGGACACAAATCTGTTGCTCAGGCAAAGGGATTTGCAGCCATTGGATTACCCCAAAAGTATGCCTCAGTCAGGCATCATGCCCCCATATCCAGCCTATTTCCATTAGAAGGCAATGCAAGGACCACTGTCAGTCACATTGCCTAATTAGTGTATTATTGGAAACAGGATGACGTTGACAGAAAATAAAGGAAACCTTTAAAAATCAAAGGTTGAACAAAAGTGCAACTCTCATGGGGCTGTTTGTGGCTTCTACACGATTTGAATGTCACCCATACTCCTAAACTTAGGCTCATGTGGGCACAGACTGTGTGCTTGTCTCCTCTGCCCAGGGATGAATTTGAGTCCGTAGTCTTCACGTTTACCCATTCTAAGTGTGAACAGAAATTCTGTAATGTTCTCTTTATTGCAATCTAAAATAGAAGAAAGCTCATTATTTACGTACAGCATCAGACTTCCCCTTGATGTTACACAGGCATCTTTGTGCTCTTTCACTCATATTACATCTGTCTAACTGAGCTTCCACCCTCTAGTTCAACCTAGAGACTAACAAGGGGAGAAAATGGTAACGATGTTGTGTAACCTACAGAAAGACTGGTGAAAAAAAGTTTGTTATAAAGATGCTCTAGTACTTCAGGGAAAAGTAATTTTTTTTTTATAGCTTTTTGTAATGCAAATGTTCTGTAGCAAAGCCTGTGGAACCTTGTGTTATTAATCACCCTGAGTATCCAAACTTTCTTTTTTAAGACTGGGTCTTTTAGCTATTTGGAAAAACCCATAAATATGTGATTTCAAGGGGGGTGGGGGTGGACAGACTACTTGTATACAACACAGGAAAAAAGCCCTACAATTTAAAAAGAAAAAGAAAGGTAAAGACATTTGATTTCCCCTCACTGATCACACCTGTACAGAAAGATGGCCATCTGATTACTAGTGCTTTGAGATGGCTAGATCAGCCTGTGCTGGGGTTTTTTATTATTATTATCTTTTTTCCCTCTTCTCTCTCCTGCCTCTTGCGCATAACAGAGGTGAGGGAAATCATTCGAATAGAAATCCTAGCACTGGTAATAATCAAAGAACTATTTTGTTCTTATTTCAGAACCAGGTAAAAAAAATCATTGTTCTTTTTTTCCCCTGTTCTCTGCTCTTAATGTAATGCATTATGGCCACCTCTTATGTTCTTGTTCATTGTGGGGTAGATCATGATTTAGGTGATTGCAGGGGGTATCAGGAGTTCCCCCTTCTGCGCTCAGTGGATGCACACCAAGAAGGACAGGAGTCTCACAGCCACTTTAAGCCAGCAGCAATGTTTTATCTTCCTCTCCCAGCAGCAGAGAACTGCTGTGGGAATATTGCAAGGTTGCTCTCCTGGGCTCGGCTGGGTTGTTGCCACCCAGCCTACCAAGCCCGCTCTTGTGACTCATGTTCCTCAGATGACTCTTTTTTGCCTGTCTTCTGTCCCACTTCTCACACCCAAAATCACACTGCTTAGTGATTTTTTAATTGGAATGTCACACCTCATTTAGGTTTTCTTTCCAAGATAATGTAAAGTATTTGTGACTTTCTGTGATAAACAGAAGCCAAATAGGAGAATGGACTCTAGGTATCTGCTCATGTCATCAGCATACAGGCTTGAGTCTTATTTTCCATATTCTACCTTCCCCAAATATCGGTATTAAGAAGAACCTGAGGGCAGTTTGATTCAGGTGAGCCCCTAAAATACAGGTGTTTACTTAACCATTTGCAAACTTGCAAAACTTGTAAAAATCTTCCCTGCTTTGTTTTCCTCGTTTCCTTCATAGCCTCTAATTTTCCAAACTCCATCTACTCCAGTCCATGTGTCCCAAAGGTCCTTTATGCTTCCCACCACGCTCAGGTGCAGCAGATGAACCTTTCCTTTTCCCAGGCCCTGGCATGTCTGTGCTATCAAGTGTCCCACCATTCCCAGCGCTGCTGTCCCCTCTGCCAGCAGCATGCTGCTGCCCTGCCTGGCTACCCCTGCTCCATGGGTCAGAGCCAGGTTTGTCCCAAAACACTCTTGCTCTGGGGCAGGGTTGTGAGTCCAGCTGCTTTCCATATTTCCTATTTTATGACAGATAAACCTGTGAATAAATCTCATTGCATTTTCCCCAAGGTAGGGCAGCAGCTCTCCGGGGGCACCTGGGCAGCAGGAACAAGAGCGTGGCGCTGGCCAGGAGGGAGCATCCCCCAGCTGCACCCTGCTCCTCGCCTCTGGGGACACAGGCTTGGCCCGGCTTCTGATCACGTGTTTGCAGGGTCTCACAGTGAGCATAGGGGACTGTGCTGGGTCAGGCTGGATCTCTTGTGGAAGACGGAGAGGACAGACGTGCGTCCAGGTCCTCAGTGTGAGAGCTGTGGGAGAGGCCAAGACATGTGCGTGTACCTGTAGGAGTTCAGTCAGTTGGAGAGCTGGGTAGGGGGCCAGGAGGAAGTTGGGGAAGTTAGGCATAATCTGCAGAGGAATGAGAGGACTAGGCATGGCTAAGGAGGGGAGGGAGATGCACAGAGCAGAACGCATCTTCTATGGCTGCTTGGCCTCCTCTGCCTCTTCCTGCAAGGAGTGAGAGAGCCCACCCTGGAGCCACAGTGAGCTATGCTCCTGCGCTCCCTGTGTGGAGCAGGGCAGTTCATTTTGCTTTGGCATGCAGGTATTTGCCCTGGGTTTGTTTATTAACATTTTTTCTATTCTGTTATCAGTTGTGGTTACAAGCCAAAAGGAGCACTGCTGCGTCTGAGCAAGGCACAGAATTAATAGATGCGAGAGCAGCAGGTCCAGGAGATTCTGCTGAAATAATTATGCCCCAACATTTCCTACAGGATAGATTTGAGGAAGATGGTGGCAGCTGCTGTGGTTTGCAAGGAAGTTGAAAAGCTATTTGTGCAAATTCTTGGAGCTAAATTTAGTCTGTTAGGGCTGGGTTTGAGGCCACTCCTTCCCAGTCCCATTCCTAGTTCAGGACTGTGTTTATTATCTTTCAGCAACTGCACAGCAGTCAGCCCTAGGGACTGAAGAGAATAATCATTGTGTTTTGATCCTCAGCTCCTTTTCAGAGCTAATAAAAAAGTTAGCTGCTGGTTTATATAACAGTTTGGAAGCCCACACCATTCAAAGGTGTATTTCATTGGCACAGGTAATTAGCAAACATTACCCGAGCACTATAATTTGCTGTTTGTTTTCCCTCTGAAGCAAATAGATATAAATTGTTTAAAAGGGCAAACCTGTGCAAGAGAAAAGCATCCAGGCACCCAAACACCAGCTTCTAGCAATTAAGGAGATATTATTGGCATCAACAGGATTATTGTCATTTTTAAACTATGCAGCTGCTTGTGATTACAGTGCTTTCCCGGAAAGGCAGCTGATCACCAGCATGCCCAGCCAGCAGGCTCTGGGGCGGGCTGGGAATTGCTCACTGCTATGCTGAGATTGTTTATCTTGGAGGTCTCCGGCCGGGTTTATCTCTCAGTGCCTCGTTATCGCTGCTGGTACTTTCAAGTCAGCCTGTATGCCTTGAGCCCAAATTGAAGCCTGCCTGCCTGCATGCTGCAGTGGGTACAGCCAGATGAAACAGCTTTTTAAGTAGAAAGTTCCCGTTTGTCAAAACTGAAATTGTTTTGTAGGAATGCATCCCTTTCAGTGAATTTCTAGGAGGCTACGCAGCTTGTGACAGACTCTTGCTGGTCCCCACATGCCAGCCTGGCCCCTGGCCCCAGGACCTGGTGCTCCTCGAGGCTGTAGCACTCCTGACCCCAGAGCAGGACTGCCCTGGCTCCCCTGTCTGAACTTGTAGGGTCGCTCCACAATGGCTGGGCACAGTGCTGCCCTGGGAGAAGCAGACGGACAGAGGCCAAACCTCTGAAATCCCAAGCCTAGCCTTGGATTGTCTAACCTCCATTAAGCATTGGAGCCCCTATTTTACTGGGCTTGTGTCAGATTTTGACATCCAGAAACCAGGTCTCAGATAAGTCTTGGGATGTGCTTTCATTTTCAAAATTGAAAAAAGAAAGAAGTGGTTTATATGTGAAATTTATTGAGTTTTCTCTGCCGTGGGAGACATCAAAGCTTTTGTTCTGCAAGAGAATAATTTTTCTACTTTTAAAGCAGTTTTGGACATCACACTGAACAGACATTCCTGCTTTCAGCCAGCTGGCTGTTACTCTCTGGAGCTGTAGTGGGGTCACTGCCCCCTGCTCTGACACTGCCCCGCAGTTCTGCTCCCCAGTATAGAGGGGCAGAGCCCCTTTGCTGCTGCAGCAGAGCTACCCATGTGAGAGACTGTCACGAATGTTTATGCAGTTTTAGCTGAACTGAGAAAGAGACAATAAAACAGCCTCCAGCCTCATTTATAATTACCCAGTGGGAAGGAAATTAAAATGACAGTATTTAAGTTTTCGCTCTCTCCTGGTGACATTTAGACATGGGGTCACACTTGGCAAAGGCAAAGTAATCAGCCAAGTACAAAACCTCATACAGCCCCATTTCTTGTTGCAAAGCATTGCCAGTGGGCCATTCAGTCCCTCTTCTCCCTTATACAGGTATGCCATTCATTTTATTAGTCCCTTGTGAATTCTGTTGCAGACAATGACATAATTGAATTTAAACAAACTAGACTAGACTCTCCTATGGTCTAGTGAACATTTATGTCACTCAAGCACCAGGAGACCTCCGGAGGGGTTTGAGGTTTTGTTCTTTCTTTTCTTTCCTTAAATACTTCAAAAAAATAAATGTCAATGACATTTTCTGGAGTAAATAGTTCTAATGAAGCTGCACAGAGATTTGGGTGGTCATATGCTTTTTGCGTGCAACAAAGAAACAGGATTAGTTTTACCTGAAAGGCTGAGTCACGAAGCTCCCCACAGGCATCTCAGGAAATGCTAATTCTTCCTGACTCAGGTGGATAAAAGATTATGACACGAATGGTTACATTTAATGGAAATATCTCCTCTCCAGAGGGAATTTTTTTTTCTTACCTATAATGTAATATTAACAGATTAACAATCTGTTACTTAGATTGGGAGATCTGTATGTATATCATGTTATATGTTGCTCAGGTAATTGGGGATGGGGAGCAGGGGATGCTGTGGCTTTCACTTGTTCTGTGGAAAATTGCCAAAGTTGCTAGTGAAGTAGGGCTAAATTCTTGGCTGCGTAAATGTGTGTTTGCAATTTACAGCAGGAGAAATATGGCTGCCTTTAGCTGGCCTTGAGTTGAACTTTGATTTGAACAATTATTTTATGGAAAATAATGTAAATGGTGGGGAGCTTGGTCTTATGGGGCTTCTTGTCCACAGGCAGTTTTCATTGCCATCTGCAGTACTCAAAGGGCTTCTTTCTTATCCTCAGTAGTACAAAGACTAACATGAGTCTGCTCAATGGCTGAGATTGACCCTGAGCATGGAGAATCAATCCCAGACTGACTTCAGCTCAGAGCTGAAGCAGCCCAGAGACATAAACAACCTGTATGCCCTGTAACCTTGACCTCCTGGTAATTGTGGGATTCTTTCTAAAGAGTTCTTAAGCTTGTGCCAAAACCCCGCTGTAGGCAGGCACTAGACTATAGTAGGCTCCAAGGAGATGTTACAGTTAATCTTACATCTAGATTGTTAGAAGAGTTAGCATTTAAGAAGGTCTTGTGCTTTTTTCTTTCTTTTCTTTCTTTCTTTTTAATTTCACTGCAATAACCATCGTTAGATGGCTAAAACCAGGCATTAAGAATCACCTCCCTGTATGGTTTTGTTAGCTGAGGCCTTCTCCCTCCGCATTAAACATTCATGGTATTTAGAATAAATGTTGCATGCATTGTTCTGCTGAAATAAAAAGCAAACTTCCTTAGTGAAGTAATTAGAATGTGGGTCACAGGTTTTTATATAGCAAGTCAGACATTATTTAACTTTGCAGAAATCCTGTGCTAGGCCTTTTATCAAGAAAGTCCATTTGTTTTTAAAAATGCTTAATCAATAAATCCTAATTAAAATCATATGTCAGATAACTAGTAGTCCTTAAGATTTTGGTTTTATACCCAGGAGGGCTCTAGCTTGCTGGTGACTTAAGTGTATTTATTTACTGACTAGATCAATAGCCTGCTCAATAATTGTTTTTTGCCAAGGTTACAGGCATTTGGCTGGAAATAATTAGAACTGTTTCTGATGATGGATTTTTTTGAAACTTGCTGTAATACCTGAAGAAACTCCTGCCTGGGTGCCTTTGAGGCTCAGACAGAGCTGTGTTTAGTTCCATGTGCATCACAGTCCTCCTAGCCCTGTCTAATAAATAGATTCTATTTCATTTTCTATGACCTGGCTTCCAAAACTTGCCATCCACAGGGCCACAGTATGTGCCCTACAGCTGATATGTAGAATCATATCACATTTACAGCATTTCCAGTTTTATATTCAGTGATACTTGTCTGCAGTGGTCTGTGGGAAACGTTGAGGTTTGGTAGTGGGCTTTGATCCCAGAAACTTTGGAGCTTCTGGCTTACAGGTGAGGTCTGGATGGGGTCATACGGCATTGCAAGGACTTCAGGGGGGATAAAGATCTCCTCCTTCTTTCATTTATAATATTTCTTAGCTGCCCTGTGTGGGTCTTAATAAGGAGTGATTACACTGTTCCCTGGAGCCAACATACAGAAGATGGCAAAAGTGATTAAAAAGTAAGTACTGCTTTGAAGCAACATGTACTTTTGTCAGCAAGGATCAGGGTGAATAGTGAGGATGGCTGGCAAATCCCTGTAGTGCTGTCAGAATAAGGCCATCAGCAGCAGAGGTCTCAACTCTCCAAGGCCACTGTGAGGAGTGACAGACTGGCTATGAGAAGCATAAAAGGGGGAAGGGGAAACTGGAAAATCTAAATAGCAGCCAGTCTTTATTTTATGACAAAGGGGTTCTAATAAAGATTAGATGCTTCTCTGAACTGTAGTTCCAAAAACCTCTTCAAACCAGCAAAGCGACTAAGAACACATTTGGTTTAACCTTAAACACAGGAGTACTTCCATTTATTTTTTAGGGCTGGCTAATGTGCACTGGATTTTTTTTTTTCCTAGATAAGGTTCCTTCATTGTTAATTCCAAAGTACTTTGTCACTCAGTGAGGCTCACACTTGAGACCTCCTTCTATTGTCCTTGCAATATACTGGGTCAGCGAAGTCCCCTTTCTCTTCAGTGATTGCTGTGCAATGAATCTCCACTAGTCAGAGGTTGTTATGCTAGCACACGCCTTCATCGTGTTGCACAGCTCAGTAATAAATACATCTGACTTCTGCATCCCATCCTTTTCCCAGGGCATCTGTTTGCTTTTGTGCACGGAAACCAGCCATACATATTTATTACTGGGATGGAGCAATAATTAGGAAATTTTTCATTTGAATTATGCTTTTTACACTGTTGCTTGATGTTGTGCACAAATATATTGGGGAGTAAACACAACTTGATTGCAATGACAAGAAAAGAGAAGAAATATCTCTCTTCAGTAGGAATATGGTCTCAAAACTGATTATAGTGATAGTTTTTATCTTTCTTCATCCCTTTTCCCGTACGTTAAGACTCAAGTCATTGATGCAATATCCCAGAAATACCATTTCGGTTTATTCCCAGACAGCATCCTCAGCTGTGTATTTGGAACCACTTGCACATAAATTACAGGGAAAGCTTATAGGAGCATAAAGTATTTTCAGTAAAACCTAAAACCTTTGACTTTTAAGCTTGCTCATGACAAACATCCCAACTACGTAAAAACTAGAGCACATCCTCAAAGAACTGAATCTTTCAGTCTTCATAATCATTTAAAAAGAGAAAGATATCACAGATGGGATGGTTAGAAATGAGCATCCTCCTGAATGTGAATGTATCGTGGCATCCAAGCGAGTAGTTGACTTTCACAGGTTTAACCCTGCCTTTTAGTGTGTCCTTAATTAAAACTGGAGGGTAAAACATAGATTTTATGCTTAAAACATATAAATACATATATGAACACATATATTTATTCACACATTTATCTAAAGGAATTTACATAAAAATGTGTTTTCCAAAGGAAATCTTCAACAGGAAAAGCCACCAAGTTTTTGAATCATCTTTCCCTGACAATATCATAAACCTAAAGAACTACTTAGACTAAGTGCTTGCTTTTACATGGCTAAATTTAGGTAGGATGATTCACTCTTAATTTAAGAGCCAGATTTGCATAACAAGACAATGGCAGTCAAGCGTCTAAATGCCTAGACCAGATTTTACAGCTTCCTTACAACACAAAGTTGTCATTGATCTCAGTGCGACGTGAATTCTAGGAAATCAAACTCCATTTGTGAATACAAAGCGTGTTGCAAAGACACAGCCCTAAAGTTTAGTTTAAATCATAAGAACAACCATGTAGCATCAGATTGGTATTCCAAGTCTGAAAATGGACAATAGCATTTGCTTAAGGAAAGAGTATAAGAAGCAAGGGAAAATTGTGTGATCCTTCCCATGGCATAGCCTCCTAGCTCATCACGGTCGGCTGTTCAGGGATTTTTTGTACTCAAGGCTGCACCTAGACCATTTTATGCTTAGTAGCTACTGATGAGTCTGCCTTCCATGATTTTTTGAGCCCATTTGTGAACCTTTCTCACTTTGAACCCATTTGCACTTTTGATCTCTAATATTCTGTGGTGATGATTTCCACAGTGTAGTTAATAATTGCCCTCCTCAATGTCTGATGCCCGATAAAGGTCTGCTCAGTGGAAGAGACATGATGGGAACATAGTTAATACAACCTTGCTGGAATTAGATTGCCACAAAAACATACTAGGGCATCTTTAGTTGATTTATGGTGATTCTACAATATATAGGTCAAAAGCAATGCAAATCATTTTTCTAGAAGAAAAGGAAAGTAGAAATTGAACTTTATGTGCTTTGAATATGTGGCTAGTGTAGGGAGAGGCAGTCTTTCTTTCACTGATTTAGCTGAGTTAAATATTTTCTTTGAAGTGTTGCTTGGCATGTCTCAAGTTACAAGACTCTGTCATAAAAGCTAATGCAGCCAAACTATGCATCCACTGCCTGATGCTCCTTGCTTTCAAAGATGCTCAGGCATCCTCACGGGAGCATGCCTTGTAAAAGTGACACTTTCTCCAGTTAACCAGAAAATAGAAAACCAAGGACAACCCTTCCAAAACCAGCATCAATTTCACAGGATGACAACTTACGTATTTGGAAGGCATTGCTTTTTGCGTATCTGTAGGACTGACAAAGTCAAACTAATAAACAATCATAAATCAGCCTACAGATGATTTTTCATCTTTGCATTCTCTGGAACTACAGCTGGCTCGTTGGTAAACAACTGAGCTTTGATACAGTCGTGAGACCCTGTGCTTTTCAGCTCCCCAGGGACCAGCCAATGCACAGGCACTCTTGTTCTTGAAGTCTTCGGGTTTACTGCTTGGGTTCAAACAGTCTGTCTGGCAAAACTTTTCAGAAACTGGCTCCTTTCCTTCTTAAGGCATTAGCTTACCTTCAGATAATGTGTTCAAGGCCACAGTCTGAGCAGAACATCTCTAAACCATTCTCTGTATTTTAAACAACACAAGAGCTATGCATGAATCCTTGTCTCAGTTTCTTCCTTATTCAAATGCATCAGGGTTTGAATCATCCTCCAAGCAGACCAGGACATGTCCTCTCTGCTCCCGTCTCTTTCTGTGCAGCTTTGGGTTTGGCTTCAGGTTTCCATAATAGTAGTAGACCCTTTTGTAAAGACGGCTGGTCCACCCTCTCAAAAGAATTTGCTCTCACTTTTACTCTCAGGCTAGCAATTAAAGTTTTCTGTCAGGAGATTAGTTGCTCACTTGCCCACCTGAGATTTGCTCTGGGCAGTAGCCAGCTCTTTGAATAAAAATGTTTCCTTTTGACTATAAGCTTATCAAGGCTTTACAGCCCTCCACTGTGAGCCTTGTGCAAAGGGGGGCTGTCTCTCCTGGCACTGCCAGGGATTTCTGGCCAAACGGGTTTCCAGAGTATCTGATGGGGACATGGAGTGGTTTTTTGCACCCAAGGATGGCCGGCACAGGGCAAAGTGCAGAACAAAGTAGTGTAGTAGATGGAGGACAATGCATACATATGCATAAATATATAGTCACTGTTCAGACTTTCATTGGCATTCATTTCTTAAAAAAGAGCATCTGTTTCATAGCAGCAATTTTCTGTGATAACATTGCCAAGCATTTTTGTGCCAACTCATTTCTCAAAACTTAACCCTGCGCCATCCCGTTAAATGGACTGGGACAGTTCCTGTGAGCTCACACAGCACTAACGTAGGCTGGGCTAGAGTGAAGGTGTGGAGGGGAATAGCAAAAGGGAGTACACAGTATATACAACAACAAATGAATTCACTTGCTACCAAAAAGCAAAATGTAAAGAGCTTTTGCTGAGCAAGTGTAAGAAAGCATTTAGTACCTACTGCTTTTGAAGTCCAGATAAAAAAATACTATAAACATCCAGCTTCATGTCATTCTGGTCCAGCATCTGTTTCTTTGTCAGAGAAGTTGGATTTTCCCCTGAAATCTGTTCTTGTTACTGGGTTAGATCCTTTTCCAAGAAATATGTAGATGAGAGCACTAAAACTGTATGGATTTGTACCTGTCACAGAATAGGTGTTGTCCCAGTGAATTATCATTTATGGATACTGGGAAGATCTGAATAAACCTTAAGTCATCTCAGAAATAATAAGGGATATGCAGCCTGTGTCCTTTGTAACCTACTGTAGTGAGCTCAGCTACTACTTCTTGAAACTGAATATTCATGAAGTCATTAAATGAATAATTGGGATACATTTACACTTTATTACTGTTATGGGATAGCCTGGGCACCTTAATAAGATGCTGATGATTCATTTTGGCATGACAGTAAGAGAGTGCAGAGGGAATTTGTCAGTATGACTTGCTAATGCAAAAATAATTGTTCCATTTTCCAACTTTAATGTCAGGAAAGACAGTGATGCTTGAGAGTGAATCTGTCTAGTAGTCCCTTTCACTATGTATTAGAGATTTGTACAAAGCCAGTGCTCTGCAGCTTGCTGTTTCTATTTCTGCAGTAAATGAAGAACTGAGGAAGAGGAGGCAGAAATACACACACACACACCCCCAAACTCAGAAATGACTAAGAGCTCCTGTACGTTGCAGATCAATTCTGATGCACTTGATAAATGAGGAGGATTAGATAAGTAATCTGATTAGAATGTAATAGCGATGGAAGGAGCTTTCCATTACACTGAGGCCTTGACTCTCGAAATATAATGAAGCTTTTATGGGTCAATTTAATTATATTTGAGCTATACAAATATTTACCATGGCTACATCTTGAAAAGTTACATTCCTCTACTATAAATCAGCTCCATGAATATATCTGCTATAAAGCTATAAAAAGATTTATAAAGGTAGTAGAAATGAAAATTTAAATGAAAACTAGGTTTAAAACCTGCATTGACTCAATCCAGTGTGCTTATTTTTGTGATTTTTAATCATGGCCATCTCCCACATGGTGTCTGTCTGTTTACTAACATTGATGTCCTTGTTGCCATGAGGTGGGCTAGCTGGCATCGCAGAGCTTGCATTGTGCAGTGTGTTGAAGCTGAGGCTGACCTGTTCTCCCACTCAGGACCTGTGTTTGCCTCCAGAAGCTCACGGTGGGTCTGTGGCTCATTCCATGGGGTGATTGTAGAGGGTAAGAAAGATGCTACTGGAAGAAGATGGCCTTGGCAGTGTGTATGTATGTGAGGAGCTTCCGCAAGATCTGAGGGCTGTCAGAAAGAGGTGAACATAGCAGACATAACACTCGAATAAAGGCAGATGCAAGCCTCCAGGCAGCTCATATACAAGAATTTCCAGACCATGTACTCTACATCTGGCAGACGGTTCACATTATATGTCTTTGATAAATAGTGCTTATTAAAGAGTTAGAAATGTCTCCTTCCCCAGAGAAGCTGTTTCATACATTTTTCAATCTTTAAGCAAAATGAAAAAGTTTAATGAAAAAGCACCCATTCGGCCTCCCCTGATGAGCCTCCAGTCAAGATCTTCCTGAAGTACATAAATTCTTAATTTGCTGTAGATAATGTCAACCAGATGATAGTACCAGGAGCACAAGTGGAAATTAAAGAACAGCAGACTTGGAACAGAGGTTATTAAGCACTTTTTCATGAAGAGAAACATTAGTGTGTTGACTTAAGGCAAGGTTGTCAAGGCAAGAGAAGCCAACTGAGGTCACACAGAAAGACTTTAGATGGCCGCCTTCTGGAGCAGGTCAGCCATGCAGGTGTGTATGGGATAGGGTACAAAGCTCCCTTCCACTGGGTCCCAACGTGAAGTGTAGTAAAATACCCCTACGAGAATGAAAGCACACATTGCATTGTATCAGATCTACAAAGCAATGTCGCTTCTCAGAAAGGGGCAGGTAGCCGGCCTTGGTTCCCTATGGGTGAGAGGAATATCTCGTACACCTGAAGCACAGTGTGAGTTTCTTATATGAAGATTTTCAGGGATACAGAATGTGATTTTTACATTGAATTTGTCTACTTAGTGATGTTGAAAGCCTAAAATAATGGGTTCTTTTCATCTTCTCTTCTCCACTGTTGATGGTGTTTATGTGTGAAACAGCAGTGGTGATATACCAAATAAATCCAAGATTTGTGAAGTTTTTTAATCTCTATGGTTATGGAGAGAGGATCTGTACATTTTTTCTAGAATGTGAAAAAAATGGTGAAAAACACCTAGAATAAGATGTGTTTTAGTAAATGACTAAAAAAGCAGAAAATAATATTAAAAAAAAAAATCCTTCTTGTCATATAGTGAAGCTCATCAACAACACTTACATAGCTTTGCACAAGGATTTATCTCATCATCCCTCTTTTGTAGATGGGGAAGCTGAGGCTTAGAAGAAGAAAGCAACTTGCCAAGTTCAAATGATGAATGAGTGGATGAGCAGGGGATAGAGAGTAGGTCTTGATTCAGCACTCCATCCGGGAGGCCTCAGGCCAGAAGGAGAGAGCTGGAAATCAGCATTTCAACAATTAGAACACATGATATTTTTTCTTATATATTTAGGGAAAGGGCTAATTCTTTTCAGATGAATTTTTTGTAATTCTTTTTTCCCATGACATGAACGTTTCTATAGGGGACCAAGCAAAATATTCATTATGAAATATTTGATCTGAAACAAAACATCACATTTACTTTGTGTAAGCACTTACTGAAACAGCTTATTGAAATGAAAACTGGAACTTCTAACTTGCTTTGAAAAGAAATGTTCCAGCTTTTAGGAAAACTGTAGCATTTTGAGTCTTGCTTCCTGAGAAAGGATATCTTTTGCTGTATCCTGAGAAATGGCTGATTATGTGTGTGCCCACTGGTGGGCACAGACATGTGCCTGTCTGTCCTCAATCACTTTTGAACTGTGCATCTTTCAGTTGAGAAAATTTGACTGCTCTACCTACAATATATCAGTCAAGTGGGGAAATATGTTCCTTGTTTTTACATTTGGCAAAATAATGTCCGGTGCTGAATCCTGTGCCTGCTTGTTCCAACATCCTCCTTGTATTGCAGCTGAAATTAATCTTAAGGCAATCTCTACTATTTCCAAATGAAAAGAAAATCTTCATATTCTGCAAAATGCAGCTATTGATCTGGGTCTAACCAGAGAAATCCTTTTGAAATGAATTCCCAATAAAGCAATAAAACTTACTGCTTTAGTAAGTTTACAGTGCAAAACTTACTTGACAATGCAATAAAATATTATCTCAATCACGGAACAGATTCAAGGGTACTTGTTAAATGAGGCAGTGTTTCCTCTTTCCAGAAACTCCAGTGCCAATTTAGATACAAGCTTGTTCAAAAAATACAGTTTTGGTGCAAGGTTATCCTTGTGAGAAGTTTCCAGCAGGGACTGTAGAAGTAATTATTCTTTCTGGGCTATCAGTAATTTCTGCTGTAACTTCTCATGATGGCAGAAAGCTTCAGTACTGGAAAAAATTAGTGGATGAGATTGAATTTAGTTTAAAAATGTATATTAATAACTTTGAAGTGATCTTTCTGGAAAAATTAGGTTTGTCAACAATATACTTACATGTTAAAGAGAAATGTCCTAGCATTAGAAAGCTTATTACCATCGTCTGGATTTTTTAAATAAAATATTCATAAAGCCAGATCTGAATTTCAAAAAGAAAAATAGCCTTTAAATTCTGAAGTAATATATTCTCCCATCTCATTAAAAAGCAGAAATCTATCTTGGATCTTACATGCTCTTTCTCATTACAAGACTATTTATATAACAGTCTCATAGACATCAGCTCTTCTTTGGGCTTACAGCCCTTGAAAATCATATAAAATACCTTCCTCACAGTTTTAGCCTATATGTCTAATTTTTCATTATTTATGACATAAAACAGCTCGACTCTCAAGGTCACATTCCAAAGAAGTCAAAGCACATTTCTTTTTAGGTTTTGTTTTATCTCAGAATTCCAATCAGCTGAAAGAAACAACACCACAGAAAATACAGTGAAGGCAATCAAGAACATAATATGGTTTCGGTAAATGCTTTTCAAGGGTGGAGAGTTACTGAGGAGCTTTTTAGCTAACATTTTACTTTAATGGTACATTTAACTAATGCCAAATTGCAATGGGGCTCAAATGGAAGTCTGTGTGATGTGCATGTAACTACCCAAGAAATTCATTCTGACAGTTCTTTTTCCAAAAATACTCTAAGACAAAAGGAGACCTTGGAGCTCTCCCTGCTTTGTATTCTGAATCTGGCTTTCCCGGGTAGCGTGCCCAGGCATTAATCCCAGGAAAGGTTTCATATCAGTGCATTATTCCAGGAGAGCAGAGCAAAGCTCATGGTAAGCGAGGCAGGCAAAACCTACCCTGCAGTCACTGTCAGTTGTCAAATGTTTGCCACAGTGTACCAAATTTTAGCCCTGTTTACAGTTTGAACCTGCAGGCAACTGCATATGTTTCTGTGACAGCTGGAGGAGGACAGAGGACATGAAGTCGGTGTATGGTAAGGGCTGCCTTTTAGGAACGGCTCTACACTTTCCACTCACGCTCTATAGTCTCGTAAAGGCAGAATTAAATAGAAAAAGAACTATGTAACATTCTGTGGAGTTTTGGAAATTTGTATCAGAGATGTAAATTGGCTTGCGCATGAAGTATATGCTTGATACATGCTAAGGGTTTGTTTAGCCAAGGTAGAGCTGTGACATTTCCGAACATACTCACATCAGTAGCCATCACTCTGCCCGTTCAATGCAGAGGGTGCTACAGTTTCCCTGGAACATCCTCCAGACTCCATGCATTTCCTTGTAAACCAGACCAAGACACATTTCACTGCACACCAGGAACAGGCACTTGTGTCTCCTGCATGACTTCTCACAACAGGACGGAGCCATCCCTTCTCCCCAGGCCCTCTGATCCTGTCACTGCTGGCCAGACGTATGGGCTTCCATTCAGAGCAGGTTTTGCACTGTGTTCATACAGCGAAGTCAAGCATGGTGACTGATGGTCTCAGTGCTGCCACAACACAAATCATAAAGAAAGAAATGGTAATAGGAAGGGCCAAGCATCACACTTGCATTCAGCACTCTCCAAAGAACAGGAACTAGTTAGACACGAGACATTCTTCCAAGGTCCTAGAGTGTCTAAAGCCATATGTCACTGTACACCCAGTGATGATGATACTGGTAGCAATGTGCCAGAAAAAAAGTCATCCTAATTCTTAGACATTAGAGATTGGTTTAAACCTTAGGCATGGCCCGTGGTATAATTTCTAAAACAAATAATTAGATAAATAAATAAATGAATAAATAAATTAAATCTGATGTTGTTCTCATCCCTATAAATACCCCATTCCTCTCTTCCTGTTAAAATTTTATGCTAGCATAAGAATGCGTTGTGGACTGCTGGCAAAAATGCTAAATATTCAAAATTACCTGGTTGTATATTTATGGCTTAGAACACTGTATGATTTATGCCATCTATTATCCACTTAAAGGCTTCATCATTTATTTGTTTGTCTCTTTTACTTTCTAGTCTGAGAAGGGCACAAGAATGGTACCACAGTAAAGAGGGATGCCCTTCCTTCATCTTACAGAATTCTCTGGCCTGGGCTGTGTCTGCAGAGCTGAGCCAGATTCTTCCCTTGCTGAACGTAGGCCTGCAGCTCTTCTAATGACTTGCATCACGGGTACTCAGTGGAAATTAGATGAGAATTTGGCCATTGCATCCGAGTGCTTCGCATCTATCTTTTCTGATAATGTTATTACTTTAATACAAGGGGTATATTGCAGTTCAACACCTTATCTTCAGAAAAATTCCCACAACACTTCACGGCATAGTTATGCGCTACTGCTGCCCATAATTCACCAGTGTCCTACTAAACACCTGCTAATGGGATTGCTTTGGATTTAAATTCAAAACAGGTCCTTTACTTCTGCTACTCATCAGTGATAGCCCACGCTTATGGGAAAGAAACCAAATACATCTTATGTGAGAAAAACAAAGCATATGATGCTAGGACAACTTTATGGAGACATCAAGCTCGGTGACTCTTGAACAATTCATTCCTCCATCTACTTAAAAATCTGTTTTCAGTGTATTACATGTATATCTCAGGTGTTTGAGAGTACTCTTGTGAGTTCATCCCAAAGCCTGTAGTTCCCATGCCATGTGCCATATATGCTTGTTCTAGTTACAAGTGTCCCAGTTTTGTATCTCAGTACAGAATGTCTAGTCCTCATTAACTGAGATTGCCTTAATTTTGCATATTTTTTGTCTAGAACCACCACTTTTTTGCCATAGGCTAAATCCTGACCTCACTGAGCATCCTTTATGTTTGCAACAGCCAGGTCTTGTGTATCTTCCTTTAAAACAAACATTACACCTTCCTTCAGCTTCATCCTTGCTGTGTGTACAAATCCTGCTGAACAGGTGGTTACTGATTTCACCATGAGAACAGTTCCTTGATAGCCTTTATTCTCCCCTTCCTGTAACATACCATGGCAAGAGGTCCTGAGTTTGCAAAGCCAGCTGCTGCCAGCTTTGTATTATATGCACAGCACTTGTATAAGTGTCATCGGCCAAAGCCCTGTTTGTCGTCTTCAGCCTTGCACAGGGGAACTGGCGGCCTCAAAAGCCTTGTTTCTTAATCATCTCTCTTCCACGTCTTGTTCTGAAATGAACCATACGGGTTCAACAGGGTTCCTATTGTGTAGCCCCACATCTTCTGCTTGTGAGAGATTTAACAACACTTCCCAACAGTCACAAGATTTCTGCAGACTCGTAATGTGCAATCCCAGACCAAAAGACCATTTTGACTGAGGCTGCTGTGGGACTCTGATGCTGGATCAACAGCTGGGGAAGAGACCCCCTTATGAAGGGTAGGGATAGAAATAGCTCCCAGTATCTGTGTGTGGGCAGAGTGCACATTTTGGTCTAGGGGACCAGGGTAGGACATCGGGACATCTTGTGAAAGGTCCTTGTTTGGCGGTACATAGTTTATATCATCTGTACACCGTAACTAATGAAATACCATTCAGAGCATGGAACAAGAATCTGGTCACTACAGTCTGTGGGAAGCCATCCAGGTGACAGAGGGAAGCTCTGCAGAGAAAACTAGGACGGTCATTTATGACAATAAAATGACTATGTTGGGGATGGGTCACAACCTGTTTATGCAACACATCTTCCTAAAAATTAATGTAACTCTGGGCACTCATCAGCTGTGTGAATATCTACCCTACGGCTGGGGTCAGTGCAGGGTGGTGCTACAAGGCTGACTTGTGAAGCTTTATATTGCTGCAGAGATCTGTTTGCCTTCACTAATAGATCTTCATTCTAATGCACAAATACAAATACTTTGTACTATGTGGCACCTCCCACTTGGAAATTTCAAGGCAACTTAGAAACATTAGTTAACCGAGGCAAGAAGGTAACCATATAGATAGGAAGACTGAGGCTTTTGTCATTCAGTCATCTTGCCAAAGTCAATGGGAAATGAATGCCAGAATTAAAGCAGAATCGAGGGCTAGCTGCTAGCTCTGCCTCCAGTTACAACTCCAGCTGTTAAATGCCTGCTAACAGCATTTAAAGCACAGGTGATCTCTGCAGTATGTTAGCTTTCCTTACCATAGGTATCAAAGACACTGCATTCTGGCACGTCAGAAAATCAGGTTCAATATGAGTCCAGCTGTGATTTTAACAGGCAGCTTTTGCAAACAAGGGAATTAGTAAGACGGAGTCCATCACCACGCATATACAGTATCCCTGGCGATGCGCTTACCACGAGGAGACTAGCCTTGTCCTTTTTACAAGTAAAGTTTTTGTTGACCAGACATGGCCTGTCCACTTTGAGCTGATAGCGCTTGAGGCCCAATGCAACTTTGAAGGGAAAATAAATGGAAAAATGAGACCCTTAGTTAAAATAACGTTTTAAAAAGGAAGAGAGAGTTTCAGTGATTTGTAATAAGAATTGTGACAGGGAAGAAGAGAGGTCACCCTGAAAAATTTAAGGACTTTTAAGCAGGGTTTAATTTGTACTAAAGGATCTGGAGTGCACCTTGAGGCAATGGAGCCATAAATCATGCCTTTCCAGGGCTCATTTATCACCACAATTCGCCCCAGGATTTGAAAAAGGAGGTAGAAGCATTCCAGCTGTTTTGTGCAGCAAAGTGTCATTGATAAACGCAAGTCTCCAAAGTAAACAATAAAATATCAATTATAAGTAAGACATTTGCAAGGAAGCTGCATAGAATTAGGTTTCTTGTGGATTACAGAGTTGTCTAGATAGCGTCTCCTTCCTCACTGGTGACATTGATTCCTTCATACTGAAGCAGTTCTTGCAGCTGAAAACAGGCGACCCAGACTTCACACCCACTTTCTTATCAGTAGCAGGTGGGCAAGGAGTCAGCATGGCTCAAGCAAGGAGCCGGTCATGCTGTCCTTCCGTCCTTGCCATGCGCCTGGCAGTTCAGCTGAAGCCAACATTAACACTCATAGTCATTTGCTGTTGCAGAGGTCTTTCTCTTTTGAAGCCTAACATTTTCTCAACAACTCTGCACCCCCTTCCCAGGGAGGGAATGGTAATGAAATTAATTCAAAATTTATACACCCAAATAAAGCCACTGATAAGCAAAGTACCTTCTGGCTACTTGGGTAAGGCGGTGCTGATTTTGCTGCCCTTGCAGATGCCAGATCAGGCAAAGGTGTACCGGCCGCATGGTGCGATGGTGGCAAGCTGGGACCTACTCTGCTGTAGTGGCAGTGGGCTCAGGGAGCTCCCCAGGGCTGGATGAGCTGGGGATGACAGTGCTGCCAGATGTGCCCATGAACCTCCTGTTCCCTGCTGACTGAGGTGCATGACAGTCAGCCATTAATCATTTGCACAGCTGCTGCTGACTGTAGTCATGGAGAGAGCAAAGGGGCATTTTGAATTCACTTTGTTGCATACAGTAGTTAACATGGGGGAGGGAGACACCTCACTATACTAATTTTCCAAAGTAATGTACAGGAATGTAGCAACATAATGAATATCAAAGATTTTAATAACATCTCGTGTGACTAAATCACAGCATAATGCCTTGAAATCCCACTTGTCCATACATTCGTACAGCACCCGGTGCAGTGAACTCCCAGTTCTTATATCTCAACACCAATAATAATCTGAGAGTATAAAATCAGTCAGAATAGTTTGCGACATTTTCTTCAGCAAAGACCTTTTACATTTATCCACGGTGTTGGTTGCCATTGCATGCTAAAAACTCTTGTAAAATCTTTGCAACTCATTTAATTTGTAACACTATGTAAACACAATGGATATCGGAAAGGTTTAATGGGCATAAGATTGCTGCGGTAACTGTAGGAAGTTAAGGTGTTCCCAGTCTTTAGTGCCTGGAGGTCTGTGTTAAGCAGTCTTGCAGCAGAGCATGCTGCAGGCTGCCCCAAGCCAGTACTCCCTGCACCATAGCACTGCCGGGGGCGGGGGAAAGGACTTATCCTGAATGGCTTCTGGCTGCATCAGGCACAAGAGCACGCTGCTGGGCGTGCAGCACTCCCATGGCGAGTGCCAGCTTTGGGATCATGGTGTAGTACTGCATGCAGCCTCCCGGGTGCCCAGCTCCCAAGTGTCCATGGGTTAAGTGCACCTCAGCCTTTGCATACAAACCGGGATAAGGGCTCTTCCCTGCTCGCTGTTGTTGCAGCGGGCTTGACTGCACACTCACTGATGACTGAGGTGTGTTAAGGCTTCCTGTGATTTTGGATGGGTGGTGGTGTGGGGTATCCTAAGCTCAGTCCCTCCCCAGGCCCATGCTTGCATGGAGAAACACTTTTCTAGACACATGCACTAGAAGAGGAAGGGGGAGCGTACCAGGCTTTGCTGTGGCTTGGTTTCCCACTGGAAGCCACAAGACTGAGCAGCTCTCCAGGTCCACCTTGCCTCCCTGGAGCTTCTCCTAAAGACAACCTGTTTGACACCACCCTGCGTCAAACAACCTGTCCCTGATAGTTTGAAGAAATCTATAAATAAGATTCAGCCCAGCAAATCAGCAGTGACCCACCCCCAGAGGGCCTCACACTGCCCATTTAAAAGACAATAATATCCCTAGCCAAGAGAACAAATTTTCTTAGGCATCCCCTCTGAAGAGGTTTGCCTTATGCTGCTCTCCTGCTACAAGTGATATAAACCCAGTGTAATACCACAGCAACAGTTCTCTGAATTGATTCTGGTGCAACAGAGCAGATTGTAAACACAAGGAAATATCCAAAGTCAAAGTCAGTTTAGTAGAAAAAGAGCAAGTTATTTATCATCAATAAATAATAAGAATCCTATAGACTTGCCTTAGTATCTATTTGCTCTGGGGGAATTCAGGCCACAAATTATGGATGATTTCTTAATTGCAAAGATTTATGATAAAAAAATTACAGTAGTTTCTCTTTAATTGCTTCCAAAAATTCATGAATATTGTTAGCAGCATAATTTTTCAAAATGCTTTTGGACATTGTTTTTATTATGTATTATTGTATTGTAGGACTATTTATGTTTTGCCAGCAATCTAGTTACTGCGTTATTAGTTAAGCTCATTAGCCTAAGAGACTGAAGGCAGACTTGTGTGCTACAGAAATCTCCTCTGTCTCTGCAGCTAACCAGCTTGTTGCAGTCCAGTTTGTCTTGGATGCCTTCTGCTGGCCAAATAAATCCAGACCATTTTCAAGACACCATTGTTTTATGGTGGTACTGAAAATCATAGGAAAATAGCAGGAATTGTTGGTGTTTTTCTTTTTTCAGTTTTCACTGTGAAGTTGTGTTTGATTCTGTGGTTTTCTACCATCATAGCTCCAGCCAAGTTCAGATGAGATCAGGGCTGCGTTGTGCCAGGTGCTCACCTGCACTGCCTAAGACTGTGCTGTTTAAATAACTGTCCTGGAGAAGTTTTAGACTCGCTGTACATATAGGAAAGGGAGAAACTGCAAGGTAATCACTTCGGCAGGAAACCAATAAAGCAACCCATGCTCCCAGCTGCTCTTGTGACTGCTATTTATGCCTGTAAACAGCCGCTGATTCGTGGACTGTGGTCTGAGTGCACTATTCAGTGCTGGTCCATGTGGTCTGAAATAAAATGTGAATGACATCCAGGTGGACATCATTCACCATGGTCTCTGAGAGATGCTGAGGTTCACATACAGGGCTTCATATTTGGGCCACCCTGCAGCAACTCACTGCAGAATCTGTAATATAGCTGTATTTATGCCACCAAATTTGTCTGACAAGACCCCTTAGTCTTGACAGAGCAGCTTTTCACCTGGCGTATTGGAATGATGCCCCTCCAGCTCTGTAAAACTCTGCCCCACCAGTTGCATCACTTCGTTACAAACAGCTGCTGCAGTTCAAACAGATCAAGTATGAAACACGTCTGATTTTTCAAGCCTTTTAAACCTGAGGGCAAGTGCATTTGCTGGTGTTTTATTAATTTACCAACATCTTGTGAAAATTCCTTGTTTTCTGTAGCAGCCATCAATCCCTCTCCTAGAAAGCACAAAATGTGTAACCACACTGTGTAGCTAACCTGAGTAAATAATAAATAAACATAGCAGAATTCAATAATTTAAAACACTATACTCGGAAAGGATTAGGTAGTTTCTGGGAAATCAGCCTGGTTAAATGTGGCTAATGCACAAGAGCTAAGCACCTTGATGACTTTGATCTGTTTCAGCAAGACAGAAAGGTCTGCAGGCTCTGAGCTCCCCGTGGGCAGGCACAGATGGACCAGGGATGAGAGGGAGCCTGGGGCTCCATTAGCTTCCCCCAAACACTGGCCGGGCTCGCGGCTGCTCACAACTGCGCATCTTCACCTTTCCTCTTTAGATAAGGGGTTGCTGATCACAGTCTTATTTTATCTTAAAGAGTCTGCATATATTTTTTTTAACTTAGTCCTCTGATGAAATTAGGGGTGTTTTGCTTTCTGTTTTGCCCCTAATTTTTTTTTCTTTTAAGGAAAATTGATTCCGACAGTTATTTCTAGGGAATCCATTATCTGGTGTATCAACTAATTGGCTTTTTCCTTATTGTTCCTCAGGCTCTCCTTTGGTTTACAATTGGACAGTCCCAGTCAGTAGGCCAGATTCAGCCCTGCTATGAACCTTGAGGCAAGATCATAAATATCAATTCTTCTGTGTCTATGCCACCAAATCACTTCTGCTTGAGTTGTAGGTCCTCAGTATCTCACAGAATTTGCCTGGGAGGTTATACGAGCTATTAGTCAGTGTGGAATTTTAGATAAGATATTAAAATTAATTGCTTTCCAACTTACTCTAAACTATGGTTTAGGAGACAAAATGGAAAATAAACCACCTCATCTGTCCCCTGCCCTCCTCATTAAACAGCGTCTTCAGTATTGCCTCCAAAACCAACCTGAGCCTGTATCCTCCCAGCATTAGTTCCTAGCAGACATGTGAACATCTAACAGGCAGGAATTAGAGACAGTGTTATGGTAGCCTTCTTCACTTGCTTGTTAAAGAGAGCTGTACTAATTTATTTAGCAAGGTGGAAGCCCAGATAGCCCCAACTGAGCCAAGGTGAAAATGGGACCGTTGTGGCTGATGACAAGGCTGCGTAAATTCTCAATTTTTTCCAGCTGAATCACCCTGTGTTGGGGCTTCCCAGCCTACAGTTCTCATCTGGAATGTAATTTGTTCTTTACGAAAGGCTCACATTGTCTTAGCTCCTACACAGGATTGGATTTGAGCCTGGGTGAACCCAAATCACTAATTAATGCTCCAGATCTGGGGCTTTTTCTGACCAGACTGAAAGCTGCACTGACCTGTGTACTGGTGATTTTCTCTGGCTCAGGAAACTCCCCCCAAATGTCTCCTGCCTTGCCAATGAGCCCTAGTTTTCCAAAGACAAAAGGCCAGTATGTCCTTATCCCGGCAAGTTAGTCGACCTCCTGCAGGTCCTGATGCTCTGCTACGATCTGTTATCTTCACTGTTTCCCTCTTCCCATCACTCTCAGTGTGTAAGTTATTGATTGTTCTGCCAGGGGTTGCTAAACCAGAAAATTTTGATATCTCAAATGAGAGTGCGTATCACAATTTATTTACTGAACTGCAGCCAGATTATCCAGAACATTTTTCTCTTACATGTGAGCAAGATTGACTGCCATCAGGCATGACAACAAGTTGTGAAAAATAATTGTAGTGTGTTTCTTTATCTCATCTTAGATAGAGGGTACGGCCAAATTAAACCCGACCTTCATTACTAACGAGGACTTGGAGCAGTCTCTTCCAGTTCTGTCCTCTGTGATTCCATAATTTTTCAGTTCTGGTTAATAGCCACATTACAAGGCAGTTGTTTCACTGAAATACTAGCACCCATTTGCACAGAGATACCCAGCTGTATTCCTCCTATTGCCTTTACTGCCTTGTGCAATGCAAAGCACAGTCATTGCTCAAGAGTCCAGGGCACGTCTGCAGTATCCCAAGGGGACTTGAGGAATGGCGTGTGGAGCATCTTCTGAATAGCAGACTCCAAGCATGGCAAGTCAAATTTTGGCGCTTCTGATGCAACCCAAAGTTGCTTTTGAAAAGCTTCTCCAAAGAGGATCAACTTGTTGTAGTGGGAAAAGTTGAAGAAGTGGATTTCATGTTACCTCTTCACTGACTTGCTCTGACTTTCTTGACTGGGACAGCAGGAGCTGTCAGTGCTCACCTGGCCTTGGCTCTTGGTTTGAAGCAGTGACTATGCTTTATGGATTTGTCCGAAGGTGTATTAACTCCTGCTTTCTAGTTTCCCAGCTGCGTTCTCTACAACCAGCAACACACATTAAGTGCAATTCCAAAGCAAAAAGAGCACTGTGTTAAAAATAACAGTGCTTGGTTTGGGGGCAAAGAAGCAGCTGTGCATTTGCTTTAAAAACATAAAAAATAATTTAAAAAATCTTGACTCATTTTAAGTGGTGACTTTCAGAATATATTCCACAAATCAGAGCAGAGGTCTTGGGTGTTTGACAAATAATTCCAAGATTAATACAGATATATATCTCTGAGCGCAAGGACTTTAATCAGTCCCTAATCTGCCAGAGAAGCAGTTTGACTTTACCTGAGAGCACTGTGAAAGATGATCTGCTTCTATGTGACTAGTATAGCAATAGCAAAAGCCATTTCCTTTTTTTTTTAATTCAATTTTTAGTAGAGATAGCCCACAGTTGCTCAAAGCCACATTCAGAGCCTTCCGTTGAATACAGGAGGCTTTGGATCAAGCCCTTGGTTAGTTTCCCACTAATAAATTAGACTTAATGAAGTGGGCGACAGCCCTCCGAGTCTATGGGTCCTGAAGTTCAAGTAGTTAAGCATAAGACTGAAAACACACCTGAAAATGAGCGAGAGCAGACAGAGAACAGAGAGCTGGGAACTGGTAGCCATCTAAGATCTCCACTCTCAAGTACTTTGCTTTTTTCTCTCTCACAGAGGACAGCTGCCCTGTTCTTTCATTCTTCCCAAGTCTTTTACAGCCTATTTAATTGGCTGCCAGTGGCTCTTGCTTTTATACTTGCAGGCTAAACCAAGACAAATTGTTTTCATAGAGCCTCTTCATGCATTGTCCAAAAGCGATCTACAGCCGAACAAAACCAAACCCTTATCGGACTAGACCAGAGAACATGTGTATACACCGAGTAAAATCGTGCAGTCTGAGACCAGGAGGTACGCCCAGGGTGAGGCACCCTTGCTGAGGGCAGTGGGGTTATGGCAGGGTTTTCAGGGCTTGCTCTGGCCATAGCATGACCAGTGCATAACAAAACCAAACCCTTATCGGACTAGACCAGAGAACATGTGTATACACCGAGTAAAATCGTGCAGTCTGAGACCAGGAGGTACGCCCAGGGTGAGGCACCCTTGCTGAGGGCAGTGGGGTTATGGCAGGGTTTTCAGGGCTTGCTCTGGCCATAGCATGTACCAGTGCATGCCCCGTTTGCTCCGGCAGGACGGCTGTGCTCTTTACTAGGCAGCACAGCAGAAGGTGATGGATTGCCTGTGAGGCTTTTTCACAGCATTGTTTTGCCACTGGGCTAGCCCAAGGCAAACTGCTTGCTTTATTAGCTACCTCATTAAAATGAGAGACCGTAACATATCATTCTGTACAAAAATAATAACAAAACCGGAACAGTTAGGCAGCTCTGTAAGCAGAGGTTGTTTAAAACTACAGCATATTTCGCCTGATGAGCTTCATTAATAACACACAGAGACCTAACATATCCTCTGATGAGACACACCGTGGTGACTAAAAATTTAACAAAATATTAATAAAAGTTTTATGTATTGGCTCATTGATATATTCTTATATAATGGTATATGTTATTTATTACCTATTTTATTACTATATTAATATATAAATATATTAATAAAAGCTTTGTACAATAGCTAGAGGATCCAAGAAAATAGCTGTTAATAAACATTTTCACTCTGGTTTGGTTTGCTTTGGTTTGCATTGTGAAATTTAAGATATGCCCACAGCAAAACACACTGAATTAATAGATCCATGTACTTATGTTCTGATCATGCAACATCCAAATTATGTGTTTAACTTTACCTGCTATGCATATTTCCCTTGAAACCAATGGGATGATTCAGTGTCTATAAATTAAGCCTACAGCGATATAACAGCATTGTGAATGCTTACTCTTACCATTTATTATGACCATGGCTACATGCTAGCTGAGAACATGGTGTCATTGTGCTTAGCATTTTACATGATTGAGAGATTCCTGAAAATAATTTATCATTTATACAGAGAAGGTAAGGGTGACCAGACTTAAAAATAGGGAAAAAACAAAGCAAAACTGGGAGAAAGGGGAACCGTCCACTGTGTTAGTCGTGCTGTAGGGACAATTCCTTTGCACCAGGGCACGTGGTATTTGACTGCATCTCCAGGTGCTGCTGCAAGAAATACAGGAGTAGTAAAAGCTGTCATACCCTGAGAAGGGGTCTGGTCTTTTATCTGAAGAATCCTTGTACATGCCATTTTTGTGGGGTTACCCACATAAACCAAAGTCTGAATTTCAAAATCATGTTTTGCTGAAAAGGACTTCTGAATTTAAGAGCTAGTATTTGACAGTTAAAAGAATACGGATAGATCCATTTTAACATCCCAATTTGTATGCTATGAAAACAGGAATATAATGTTATAGAACAGTTAGATTAACAGATATATTTTCTTTAAATTTAAATGTCCAGATTCTGGTCTGAGAGCAAGCAAGGAGAAGTTACTTTCTTGAGAAACCTGCAAGTGACTGAACACAGGGTTTTCAAACAAAAGTGCCAGGATCTCCAGTGTAACTACAGCATTGTCACTGTGCCAGGGGAACGCTTTGCAGCAAACCAGAGATTATGCATGCATATTTCCAGCAGATTGGGACTTTGCATAAATCATCCATAAACCACCGAAAATCTAATAAGGAATCGAACCCAGTGTTGGCTATGGCCACTATATCACTGTATCTGAAAATACAGCTCTGTTGTGCCTTGACCTTTTCTGTTTGGAATTTGGATTTTCCAGCTTCTCTTCCATCTGTTTACAGAACCAGCCCCTCTGGGAAACATAAATAAATAAATCTTTTCCCCTGTGCATGCTCATGACATCAAATGATGTAATAAAATGAAATCTCTCTACTTCTTTCTCCCCTTTCAATATTTATTCTGGGGATTTATCGTTTTCCCTCCTTTTCAGGCTTCAAGGTTTCCTTCTGATAGATCACCTCACTGTGGAGCATTTCTCATACTCTCTGTGCAGTTCCTCACAAGCTATTATTTTAAAATGTAGTTGGAGCTGCTTTAAGCTGAAGACAGTGCAGAGTTTTTCATTTTTCTTTCTAGCTATGCTGGAGCTGCTTCATGAAAATTTCAACTCCATTTTTAATCAAAATATTGTTAACATTTAATAGTGATTTCAGTAAACACCGGAAGACCAAAAAACTTCTGTATGTTTTCATGTGGGTTCTGTTCCCACAGGGTTCTGTTATTGTTATGAACATTTATGCTGTCCTGAGCTGAATTCTCAGCTGGCATGAATGGGAATTCGCTTTGGGATAGAAATGGGATGATTTAGACCCTATGATTATCTAGTATTGTGATGAAAAATCATAAGGTTGAGTGCACAAGCATTCAAGAGGAAGAGCTTTAATTTTACTTTCTGTGCTGTGAAGAGTTCCACAAAGTCAGTTAAAGCTATTACACAGTTCAGGACATGCATGTGTCAATACAGGGTGATACTTAGGCCAAAAATCAATAAACACTAAAAATCCAAAGTCCCCTAGCAGAAGATGGCTCAGATTATCTCACAGGTCATTTCTACTTATAAACCTGTCCTAGAGTTTTCTGAAATTAAAATACAGTATTTTCCCAGTCGGGGTATTTTCCCAGCAATTTCCAGTAACTATGCCACTGGCTAGCAGAGGTTATGAGTAGCACAGGCTGACGGGATTACTGCACAGGAGCAATGAGATAGAATGGCTTATACTGGAGAAAGCTGCTTCAGAGAATATGGCACCTAAAAGGACATGTCACTGAAAGGTCATTTAATGATGCCATGTGTTCACCTTTGAGCCATCAAGTCTCAAGTTGAGGAAGGAAGCACCAGTGCTGCAGACTACCTTCTCCTTTCCATCTCCTCATTATCCTTACTCTGTAAAATACAAGGTTGGCTCTTCCTGGATGGGACAATGATTTTTTAGAAGCCAGGGCAAGCCTCATAAATACAGTAGAAGTTCAGGTTATTCAGGCTTCATTCAGCACCTCCCACCTTGCAGGGAGGAGGAGTGCAGGAGGGCCTACGCTGTCGCCTGCTGCTGGAGCAGCCGTGGGGCTGGCAGGGGGCATTTGTGTGAAACGAGAAGGAGTCGTACATGGCCGGTCTCCAGTGTTCACGTGCTTTGCAGGAATGCTAAAATGGGATTATTGCTGGTGTAACACTGAAGCCTGTGTATACACAATCACTTTCAAGTATATTTCACTGTTGCTTAATCTCAAGGGAGAATTAATCAGCAAGAATATAAAGTATCTTAGATCTAGATTAGATCTGCATGGGGGTTTAATACATTGGATCCAAAGCACGGGAGCAATGAAGCTACCTATAGCAGTATTTCTGTAATGTTTAAGCATCAGCATTGCAATCCAGAAAAACCCCTGAGCATTGGTTGCCTAACTCCTGAGGGCATCTCATTTCTCTTGCCCACCCCATGTGCATCTCAGTCTGCCTGGCAGTGCCCAAGGTAGCTACAACTGCTGTTTGGCGAGTTCTGGCGGGCTTGCCTGGGCAGCTAAGCCCTGCTCTTCTGTCACTTTTACCGCAGCTGGGGAGCCTTGGAGAGTCTGGAGATGCTTTGTGCTGCTGAAGGGCCTGAGCTGGGCTCTGAGCATGCCAAGGGCACGTCGCTGTGGCCCCTCACTGGAGTCAGACATCAGAGCTTTCTTCTACAGCACAGGGAAGAACGGTGCCAACTATTTGTATTTATTGCAGAGATTTGGGGTCTTCTTTTTCCTTTTTTCCTCTTGTGTACTCCCTGAATTTCTCAGTGGAAGTGCCTATTCCTAGCTGTTGCTGTTCCTTTTAAGCCTGTTGACGATAGGTTTGCCTTTCATAGGGCACTCTGATTGCTAAGGAGTGCGTCTAGGAAAGAGGAAAGAAACCTGACTTCCCATCTCTGCCCAAGAGGTTTCCCATAAAACAGTAATTATTGGAGTTCTGTTTCTAAATGCAGTCAAGGGAGTTTTAGGGTGCCCTGAGCTCTCTTACACTGACCAACTTTTTTTTTCATAAGAAAACTAGAAAATATTTTTATCCCATGAGTTAATTGTTCAGCCATATCAAAGCTTTCAACGACAGGCCCATTGTTGAGTTTGGATTTTCTGAATAATCCCCTGCAATAAAAGCTGCTGTCTTTCCCTGAGAGCTTCAAGGCAATGCAACAACAATTGCTTGACCAAAAAATAATTCACTACTATGTAATTAGCAGCTCATACAAGAGATAATCTTATTGAAATAAGTATATACCATGGGTGATAATAAGAATTTAAAGCAGTGATATATACAAAGAGCTCATTCAGAAATTGAAGCATATTGACTTTTATTTGTAGAACAGCTTATACAAGTAATACGTGTGTTACAGCTGCATTGTTACCATGAATATATTGCAGATGAGCTGTGCAAATAAGCAAGAGTTTAGAATAGCTTTGTTTACACCATTTTTTACACAACTTTGTAATCACTCAGAGGGTGTCCTTGGGGACTACTGGAGAACATTGACTATGAAATGTTGCAATTCTGCATATTCAGGTAGAAACATAATTCTGAGAATCTGTTTAGCCAGGCAAGATACAAACAAGTACTGGGACCTCTCTGTCCTCTCAGAGCTACTCATACTGGGATACAAGAAAGCAGACTGAAAACCCATTTGCTCAATAAGTTCTACTGACAAGTTAAAGATGGTCAGAGGCCCTTTGCAGACAAGTCATTAGAAATGAAATAGGAGACGTTTCTCAGATGCACAGAATTGGTAGCCTGCTCCAGCTGGTGTCATGTCCCCATTCAAAGCTGATGCTGGCTGAATTGTGTATGACTTGAAGGAGGGAGGTGTTTGTTGTAAGATGCCTGTCTGAAGATTACACCTGTTCTTCTAAAATAAATATATTTTCCTATATTATCAGCTCTTCAACTATCCATGTATTGAAATCAGCAACGAAGAACCTTAGAAACCTGTCCTTTCTGACAGTGGCTTGCAAACTGAGCTGGTCATCGACATGTGGCCAAAGCTTCTATTTCTGGCTCACCAAGAATGCACAAATTCACATACTTGCCTGCTCATGTGGGTAGACCTCCCATTAGCCCATATTTCAGCAAAAATCACCAGCGAATGGCCATCTAGATAGCTCCTGACATTTCACGGTGTTTCTGATCTATAATACTTGCCTGCAGAGGTTGGCTAACAAACACGATTGTAAGCTCTGAGCCCACTGTCACAGTAGTTGTTCATTCTATAATATCACCTTCTCCTGAGAGTGCATAGCTCTACTAGTTTAATTCACACATGCACTTAGATAACACCATGACATGTGAGACAAAATACAGAGACAGGAATAATTTGTTTCAACTGTATTTCTAGGTCTAGTGGTTTTCACTGATGTTAAGCAATCTTCTATCATCAAAGATTTTTTTTCCCTGACTTGGTGCTGTCAGGAAAGCTCACTCAGCCACTTACAGTCTAGCTTACAGATATAATAAAGGACCAGGTTCACGCCTGTAATAAATTGGCATTGCTCTGTCTGGAATCAATAGAGCTGTATTGATACACTCCAACCACAGACTGCCCTGCTGGTGCAAAGTTCAGTGTAGACCAAGGAGCAAGTTTTAAAACTAGAGGAGTTTAAAAAACTGTACTCATTTTTCTGCTCTGTACCCCAATCTTTCAAAAGAAACATCACCCACCAGAGCCAGAATTAGAAACATTTATTAGGAAAATGTGGCAAGAGCAGGGAAGTATGTGTTTGATAATTAAGATCAATTTCTGTGTCAGGGCACTCCTATTTTAACTGAAAACCTGCAAAATATCCAGATCCTGGTCCAATGTTCTCTGCCAAGGCATTCATGCCTATGCTGGACTTGGGTAATTTTGTTGTTTTATCACAAATTTCATCCCTGTTTTCTCTGAGTGTTTGTGTTTCAGTATGTTCAATATAGTTTAAACAGTTTTACTGAATGTGAGAGCAGTCAGTGACACACTGGACATCACCTGTGTTTTGTTAAAGATCATTCAAATTAGAATCATAGAATCATAGAATAGTTTGGGTTGGAAGGGACCTCTAAAGGT
>NW_008795907.1:2277285-2290694 GCF_000699145.1 Aptenodytes forsteri | reverse complement strand
AAGCCTTTTCTTCTCTAGGCTGAACAACCCCAACTCTCTCAGCCTTTCTTCATAGCAGAGGTGTTCCATCCCCCTGATCATTTTCGTGGCCCTCTTCTGGACCCGCTCCAACAGGTCCGTGTCTTTCTTATGCTGAGGGCTCTTTCTTATGCTTAGAGCTGGACACAGTACTCCAGGTGGGGTCTCACCAGAGCAGAGTAGAGGGGCAGAATCACCTCCCTTGACCTGCTGGCCACGCTGCTTTTGATGCAGCCCAGGATACGACTGGCCTTCTGGGCTGCGAGTGCATGTTACTGGCTCATGTCCAGCTTTTCATCCACCAGTACCCCCAAGTCCTTCTCGGCAGGGCTGCTCTCAACCCCTTCATCCCCCAGCCTGTATTGATACTGGGGGTTGCCCCGACCCAGGTGCAGGACCTTGCACTTGGCCTTGTTAAACCTCATGGGGTTCACACATATAAATATAATTTAACATAATGGAGGACATGCACCTGTAGTCATATTTTCTAACCTTGTAGGTTATTTCACAGGGAATCAGACGTGATGGGATAAAAAAGGAGAGATGCAGTTCTAAAATAAAGCATGAGTTTTAGAAATGCAGTGAGCATGACTTAACTCTATTTTCATCGGAAGTACAATGGGAACAGAATCAGGCCATGTTTGAGAGCTCCTGAAAATCTCATTATGTATGTCCTTTTTATTATTTACATCTTTTACATATATCATGTAGTGCCAGTCTAATAGCAATAGCTAAGAATTACTTCTTTTTTTACACAGATCCTTTAATTTAGAGACACCCAGCAGTATTCTAGTGTTCAGGTTCTTTCCTCCACTATTTGTAAATCAAAGTCTTAAGCTGTAGTGCTTTATTGAATACAGTGACAAATAGGGATGAACTGCATTCTCCCCTATAGTCATAAAATTGATTTAATATTTCAATTAATCTTTGCTACACCTTCTCCAAAAATTTATGTGAATACATTCTGAGTAAGTCATCTTCAGGACTTAAATAAATACTAACATAAATATCACTGAATTTATTTGGTCTCTAAAAAATTCCTTTATATCACTCTTGCAGTCAAATGTAAGTATTGCTTCCACCAACCAGAACACAGGAGTATCAGATGAGATTGCCTTAACAAAGGGATTTTCACATTTTCATTAATCACTTTTGCATTCATAGTCTGGTTTCCATATCCAATGAAATGGTTCTTCACAGCTTTGCAGAGGACGGAAATTAGATTGTAATCTATCCTTTAATATCAAATTAAAATAAAACAATATTTTAAAATAAGTGAAATTTTTCTTTCCAGAAAAGAGAAATGGACAGGCTCTCATCGTTAGGGCTTTTCTTATTTTCCATCTGACACAAGACTGCAGAGGGGCTGACAAGTTTTCATGAAGCATTTTTGTGTATGTGCATTTTTTGATGTGAAGTGCCATGGTTCATATTTTTTCTGTAATGATCCTTCATGGTCACAATTTGATGAAGAGGAGACACACAACTCCTACTAGACTGTGCTAAGGCAGTCCAGAAGTGACAAGATGGATGGATATGCGGATGCATGCATTGTTAACATAAGATTTCTGAAGTCTAATGCTTTTTGCATAAGTACTTTTCCTCTAAGCCAGAATCTTAAATTCACTAAATGTAGCAAGCCATTAACTGTGCATTAGCAAGCTATTTGTGGAAGCACACGGTATGAATCCCCCTGTCCCCTGCTCACCGAAGGCCTCGCCCTGCAGCCATTGCAGTCCTTGGCAAGGAATTTACTGACTTCAGTAGATTTTAGATCATTCCCCAGTAGTGTCCTACTATGAACGATGAAGAGTTGGATTAAAAGTTAGGGTTTGGGTGTTTTGTGAAATGTAACACGCTATCCTGAAAAGTAGTCTCTAATGAAAATAAATAAAGAAAATAGTATATGGGGAAGGGGGCTTCTTTGTTTCTTCCTGAGCCTGCCCTTCTGGATGTTCTTTCAGTACTGGTTTGTGACCTAGTGATGACTTTGAACTCTAATGCTGTTAGAGATCCTAAGTAAGGCTTCCATCGGGTAGTGATGGCCATAAGCAGCAAACCCCTTGCTCAGGACCTCCACACGGAGTTCCAGGCACAGTTCAAGATTCATTTCTTCACATTTTTCAGAGGGAGCCAATTAGAAAGCTGTTTTTTTTCTAAAAACACAATTTATCCTATTTGTAAGAGTCCTAGGGAAATACTCCAGTAGTACAGAGTTATATTAACAAAAAAGAGGGTGAGCTCTCCTGTTGCAGGCCATGCACTGAGAAGTGGTCAAACTGCCCAAATAAACTGCCCAAATAAAGATGATGGCACTTCCTTGTGGTTACTCTGAGCAGCAGTTACTGGTTTTCCTTACTACATTGCATACAACTTGTAAATGATACTTCCCTGTGCACATGGCTGCAACAGATAGTTAGACATATTTAAAACACTGGGACGAAAAAGTACCCAGCATACAGAATTGAAAGAATAGTTGAACTACAGATTTTTTTCCTCCTCTGTTTCCTCACAGTCTCACCATTTTGCTAACTTTACGGTTTAAGAAATTGAGTTATGGGCCTTAAAACTACCTCGCAGTTCAGCTTTTTGAGCTCAGCTGTAATTGAAAAAGCTGGCTGCTCACTCAGGCTGATGGGGGAAGGAGAGGATTCTCTTTGAAGTGGACCTGGAGGGGAGTGGAACCGGTAAACTGGGAGAGCCTGCTGGGAGAAGTGGCGGAGATTACATCTGTCTGCTTGGTAAGAGCAAGCACACTTAGTGTTTATTATTCCACTTTACAATGTAGAGACATATTAGGCTCTAAAATATTTGTGGAAACAGCGGGTACAGCTAAGGTAGTTCTTTAATCTATCGCTAATGAAAAATGTACAAAAATGTTCAGGGGCAGCACTGTTATCTGTGCATTTGATGCTTTTGGAGTCATTAGACAATTATATGGCTCCTAACAAGGAGTCTAACTTGGGACCACCATCTGTAAACTTCAGTTAATGCACAGTGTATCTGTCCATTTATTAAGTGGTGCTTTTACGCTTGGGCTCGCTGGTCTCTGCTTTCCCACTGTTGGCTGCCAGATGGAATTTAAGTCTTGCTTCATTAAGCCCTAAATGGCTTGGGCCATGTTTGACTTTCTTGCCTTGTGGTACTATCATCATCCAGCAGAGGCACATGAGAGATCAGTGCCATGCTCCAAAAGTTACTGAGACCTTTGCAGTGAATGTGCTACGAGGAGTAAAAGATTCTCTCCCCCTCTCAAATCAGAACCTCAGTGTCTTGACCCTCCTGGCACAAGAAAACACTCTTCCTTTCTTGCACACGTCTAAAGAAGGGATGGGGTGACCTAGGTCAAGCTGCATGGAGGTGAATCTTACCTTAGGGGGACAGCTGACCAAAGCTGATGGGGAGACTAGGCTGGTGAAGAGCTGTGAGGTGGGCAGGGAGAACCTGTAGTACTTTAAGTTGTGTGTGGCGTATCTAAAGTCGAAGGAAATGTGAAAGGAAATGAAAAATTAACTCCCAAGAAAGGTAAATGCTGATATTCTGATATTCAGTTACATTGAACTATGTTGAAAACATGGATCAAATATGATATTGGCATAACATTAGCCCCATGAAGCTGATGATAATTCTATCCTACTGCTGCTATCAAGTTCTGTGCACAATTATAGAGGTCCAGTACAATTAGCATCAGTTAAATTAGGTTAAAAAATAATCAATAGGAGATTGTAGTTTTGTGTGTCAGATCACACAGGGGCTTTTTATAAATCTCAGTGGAAAGAAAAATAGTTGGTTCTTTTCCATTTTGGTTCACACAGTGAGGGCACAGATGTCTGACATTTTTTCAGCTGCATTTTTGCAAGTGGCACCACGTTGCCACAGGGTGCAGTGCCAAGCTGACATCCTCTCACTCCTCTCTCCCAGCTCAGGGCTCCAGCAGTAGATGAAGTTCTCGCTTGTTCCTCCTCTCACCTGCCAGCATGGGCTGGCAGTGGGCAAACATGGGACAGACCTATTTAAAAACAGAACATTGTTCTTTTCATGCCTTCTTCTACGAAGCAATCTGCAATATGTGCTGGGACTATACTCCTTTTTAAACACAGCAGGCAACCACTCTGACTTGCATCCCAGAGAGCCCCAGCAGCTTCAGGAGGCTGTAAGGCTGAGAAAGAATTTGGTCTCCTGCACTCACATAACCTGGGTGGGATGTCTGACGCCTCAGTGGAGGCTCTGGCAGCTTCCCCAGCATGTGCTTGCTGCAGCAAGCAGGACAGGATCCATCCTGGAGCTGGGCAGGTAATGAAAGGTCCCCAGCAGGCCCTACCTGAAGTGGAAGTACCAGCGTGGCATGCACAGTGCAGGCATGGGACTGACATGCGCAGGGTGCTCTGCATGCAAGAGAGGGATCTGATCTCTGTTTCTCGCTTGGGGCTAACTAGTCTTTAGGGCTGAGGAAAGAGGTGGCATGTACCTTCTCTCTGGCCAGCTAAGACCACTTGGCCTCTCCCTGTACCCCCTGCAATCTGCTTTCAGCCTCCTTCCTGCACTCTGGCTGGGCCTGTCGCCTCTTCCCTGCTTGGCTCCCTGGGCAGAGGCACAACGGGGCTCTGAATTTTGGAAACGCAGGAGGGAAATCCCAGAAGGAAGGAAGCCAAGGAGAGGAGAAGCCAAGTACTGAATGTGAGTGGACTGTTACCCAAGGCTGCAGCTCTTGTCCCAGTCTCAGGCTTTGCCCAGTTTACCAGGTGCTTTGTGTCTTCTCCCACTCATTCCACTCTCCATCTGCACTGGACTGAGCCAGTCAGACCCCTTGCTGCTGATGCCAGCAACCTTTCTGTATTAGTTTTGTTTTCCAGCAAATTTTTTCCATGTTATGTTACATTAGCAAAGATTTCCTTGGATACATGCTGCTTGCCTCTTTCTGCCACATAACTATCTCTGTGGAGGGGTGGAAATTTTTCTGCTGCCAGAGTTGGGCAGTGGACCCGGTCTCCAAGCACCTCTCCAGCTCTGCGCTCCCTGTGTATTTATATCAGAGAAACTGTTAAAAAGCTAGAGATTTATCCAGTGTAAGAAAAAAAGTGCCAGTTAGTCGCTGGCCACTTGCACCACTGGTGAGCATCGCGAGAGGCCTGTCCCCTAGGAACCAGCTGTGACCAGTAGCTCATCTCTGAGCAGATCCTGAGGATCTGTCCCAAGGCAAAATCATTGTAGATGATGAGAAGCAGCATCATGTTGCTTTTTGCGTGTGTCCTCCTTTCTAAAGCCCTCTGCTAGGAAAAACACTCTGAATTCATGGTAGTGCGATCAGACTGTGGAAGGGCAGAAGAGTACATTAATGGATTAGCTTCTCAGTGATTTACATGTTAAGGGTTAAATGTGGCACGAAAAGCCTGTTTAAACGTCCTTTAAGCATCCCTTAAGCTTCCTGCTTTCCCCTCTTCTCCTTGATGCATAGCCAGGGCTTTGCCCTGCTGTGAGGCCAGAAGCCTGGGTGAAGCTGCCAGCTCTGCGTACAGCACAGGGCAGAATAGGAGGGACGGAGCATGTGGCTGCCTGCTGACAGCCCGCAGCTGCCATGGCCTGACATTGGCACACTGCCCGTGATGGGCACGGCGGCCAGACTGGGGCATGGTCATGCTGCTCTGACTTACCTTCGTGATTCTCACCAGTTCAGCAAGAGCAGTGAGGATCCCGTGTATCCCAAGTGGATCTCAGTGGGAGTGGGGATGTTGTGTTATATCACCGGCTGTCTGGGTGGTCAGTGCCACAGGGCTCCTGGACAACAGACTTGGTGACCTCTCATGGTTCACACATTGAAAGAAAGTGAACCAGTGCTGTATAGACACCAACATGGGTGAGCAATGCTAGGGATCAGTATGGCCCAGTGTATAGTTAAAGTGTATACAGTGGCCTGGTAGTTTCTTCAGAAATTTCTCTGCATCTGGAAGGGCCCCCTGGCACTGAAAGTCCTCGTCTGGCCATGATGGTGCTTTGCCTGGGCTCGGTGCTAATCCAGCCCTTGGAAAGGAGGATCCACAGGGAGGGCAATAGCAGCTGTAGCTTATGCTAAGCTAGAGAGGTGCCTAAGTTCAATGTCAGCCTGCAAACTACTGGGGGCACCTGCTGGGTTGTGGTCTTTTTTTTAACTAGCTATTACAAGAGCTGAGCATCTGGGATTCCCTTTGCATCTGGAACGCTTCAGACGGAGGCCAACTCTGGCCAGCACATTGGTGTTAATCAATCCATTGTTTTGGTCATGTGTTACTTGTACAGCAGCAAAAAGACAGACCCGCTTTTCCAAAAGAATAACAGCTTTGAATTTCCCATACTGAGGTGTCCAGGTTTCCATATTGATTCTGACAGCTTTCCCAAGCACCTGGAATAGTGGAAGCAAATAGTTCCTTGTTTTACTGACATAGGAGGAAAATCAGTATCTCCATGCAGATTGGATCTTTTTTCCTTTTGATTAAACAATATTGCATCCACAAAAGTCATTAGAGTTCTAAATACTTTGCAATTAATCATGAAGAGAGTAAATGAATCATTGATTTAACATTGGGAGATTTTTTTTGTTTTGGCAGTGTATTCTCCTGCCAACTTATGTTACCAGTAACTATTCAATAAAGAATAAAATCATACATTTGGTCTGTTTTAGCATGTGCCTCAAACTTCATAAATATCAATACAGATACAGCCAAGCAAATCTTCTTGCTGATTGTGAGCTCTAGCTGACCATATATCTAGCAATAAAGGTTTTCAACAGAAAGCAGTGATGGATATAGCTTTCTAATTTGTCTGTCGATACAGTTTGGGCAGTTGCACATATATTTGCATGGTTTAGGGATAGCTGTTTGGGTGAGAAAGGGTATGCATGGAGGTGGCAGGGAGATATTATCTGGCCTACATCAAAAGACATACTATCTTTTTGTCAGTTGTGTGTGTGCATGTGTGTGCACATGTGTGTGAAAAACTGCTTATGAGCATATGCCCAAAAATCCACAGAGGTATTGGTGCTGTTCGCTGAGTATATATTTGTGTCAATATGTAAACTATTGGAAAGGAAATCCAGAGAACTTTACAAATACTGCATATGTACATAAAAAGTGAAGGCTATGAATTTAAGCACTCAAAAATTAGGAATGTGCTCAGTGCTCTATAACTGACCTATAGATATGACTTTTGTGTATTAGACAGTGTGACTTCTGGACAAATGTCTCCCCGCTGTTGGGGCATTTGGCATTCGTTGTGTTGAACCAAATTTAACTGAAGAAGGCTGCAGCAGGCGAGGGTGGAAGAGAGGTCTGAGCCTCCCACTCCATGCTCTGCATCTGCCATGTCCAGTAGCTGTGTGACCACATGCAGCTGGATCAGCTTCCTGATCTGGAAGGAAATGTCATTTTTATTTTGGTGAGTTACTTTTCTGTGAGCTCAATGAGCTGGATCCATGCACTGCACAGTTGTACAACCTGAGGCTGCCAAAGCATGTGGCAGGAACAGGAGAGAAGGGAGAACAGGACAACTTTTTTCAACAAGAGCCCGCAGCTAGACTGGATGTAATGAAATCGAAAGCCGTAACCTTAAAAGGGAATATCGCTCATGTGTCTAATGGAGCATGAAGTCATGTGGCAGCCTTTTCTTCATTAACATGGTCTCTCTACCCCAGCCAATTCCCCATCCTCAATTTACAGAAACATTATTGTACTGAGATTTTTTACTCATCTGTGAAATACCGTCCTTGGCCACTGGTTCACAATTTGTTAGTTCCTGTGCAGGTGCATGTGCAAACACAGAGGACTGTGCACTGGGAACCAGGCTATCGATCCAGGGTTGGTTTGTTTCCTCCTTTTTCCTTGCAAACAAGATATTACATATAATCACTGGATAAGATAAAGAAGTGGATCAGAGAAAACACTAGAAATAATGGAAAAGGTGCCCTCAATTTAGGGTGAAAGAGTGAATATTTGGACATCTAATGTGTATTTATATCAGAGAAAACTGTTAAAAGGCTAGAGATTTATCCAACATAAGAAAAAAGTTCATTAGTCTATAATGTGCTCTAGTAAGATTCTGTAACTTTATGCACATGAATATTCACCACTGAAGTTAATGATACTGCTTTTAAAGTTAGGTACTTGATTTCAGGTACCTTGCTCAATCAGAGCCCATTGTATCAACTTCTCTTAATGACTGTTGCTTGGATTTGGTCATAGAAAGTTTTTATGGGGCTCCAAGGTTACCTACCAGTATCTTTCTTTTCTCCCATCCCCAAAGTGCCATAATAACTTCAAGCTTCCTTTGTACCTTGTTTTATGTTTTGGTCCTTGAGCTTAAAAATATTCTCTATGCCTATAAAACATGAGTGGGGGAGAGAAGGCAATTGGGGCCAGAGTGTAATTACCCTCTTCTGTAGCTTTTGGTGCATTTCAAGTCCCAGTGTCACCTACAGGTGAACTAAAATGTCAGGCTTATAAAAATATAAAAATGGTAAAATACGTATATATCCATAAATCTATTTAAGCAGAATCGGTGATGGATGAGTGCATTTAAATTTTAGAATCATATTTCTGCTAACTTACTGGAAAAGGAATCCCATAATTCACTGGAGAGTCTCATTCTTGTGAATTATTGTCTTCATCATTTAAGGAATATTTCATCTCCTGAAGATGATCTCCAGCCACTGTAACCTGTATTTGGCTTTCAGCTATATTTCTTTATCTTCCTTAATGTATATGATCTTGTGCAGTTCAGTCCAGAAAATTGGAGTCCCTGCTTTCTAGTTTCTGGAACTTGTTTATTCAAGAGTACTATTTAAGTAAACACAGTACAGCAGTATGACCAGCTTCTATTTTCTCCCTCCTTCCTTGCGATCATCATTTGTTTACTTCACCAGCATTACCTGCGACTCCTGAGCAGCAGTGTCTGTCTCTTACTTCTAAAGGAGGTGACCTGGCAGTGCCTCAAGCACACATAATGTGCTAAAAAGGAAGCTGTTTAGTATGCCTAAATGTCCAGTTATTAAACTAGTGACAAATGGTTTGGTCTTAGGGGTAACACATTGGGCCTGGTGACAGGATGACAGCTGAGTTCCTGGCCCTTCCACACCTTGGGCATGTTACTGGTTGTTCTGTGACCTTGCATCGCAAAGTGGAGGGTGATGTCTTCTACCCTTTGCCTATTTGCATTAGCAACTGTAGGGCACGTTAGGCTGTGTAATTACATCTGCTGCGCCTGCCACAGGGACCCTAATCTTAGCTGGGCTTCTAACTGCTGAGTAAAGTTCATCCTGGAGACACCAGTTTAGAGAGGATCCACAGTCTTTGTGATACAGATATTTCATATTTTGTTCCTTGTTTAAAAATGCAGTAGTGCTGGTAAATGCTGCAGTTGGCAGGGAAGAGCTTTAAGAAGCGGAGTGGTGGAGGTAAGGAGGGAGCATCGGGCCAGGCATGAGGCTGGGCTCTAACCACAGCATTTGGTCCAGGGCACCAGGAAGGAGGGAGTCCCCAGGCCAGCCTGGAGCATGTGATTCCCAACATAAATCCTCCTGGGAAGAAGCCCTGTGCTCTCAAGTCATGTCTTCCCATCCTTGCTCTGGAAAATGAAGATGATAATACTTGAGCTATCCTCTCTGAGTATTGCTTAATATTTGAATACTGCTTTGATCCCATGGACTGCTGAGGATTATTGCTCTGTATAATCCCTATAATTCTATTATTCCATGAGTGAAGTGATTCAAATAAAATTGGAAGAATCTTTTATGCAGACCCAGAGCCAAAGTAGAACTGAAATTTTGTATCTGTAGGTAGTGGAAGAAATTAAGCCCAACCACAGCAAACTTTGTTTTTTATGAGTTATCCAAAATCTGGGGGAGTCTTTCTTTATGCCAGTGGGCTTTGAATGGGAGCAGTAGAGACAGGTAAGCCAGACAAAATGGAGAAAGAATCGCTATGATACTACTTCCAGTTCTCCTATATGGTGTTCACTATGCCCCAGATCTCTTTAAAGCTCCTTGCTATTTTTTATGTTTGACAATATCCATGGACATAAGAAAAGAATAAAGTAATTTCCACAAAATTACTGATGCTATCCTCTGAGCCAGGCATCAAATCTCAGGTTTGAGGTAGCTCAAATTTCACCTCAGTCATATGGCCTGGACACATCGATAGGCTATGAAGATCTGGCTAGGAAGTTTTCATTTTGGTTCTTCCCCTGCACTCCTTTTTTTCCAAATGTGCCTCTCTGAAACTTCTCAGAAATGTTTGTGTCTGATGAGAAGTGGAGCCATTGGAGGTGGGTTAGTGGGCAGAGCAAGGATATTTAAAATGGATGATAGATTAACACCATTACAAAGCTATTACCATCACACAATGTGTAGCTTAAATATCTTGAGGATATGCATGGTTTTGCTAGTAAAGAAATGACTATGTGAGTAGAAGACATTAGTACGGGAGTGATTATGCTAATGGCACTGTGCCAGGCTTGTAAGCGAGGAGCAGGGGAAGCTGAGGTCCCTGGAAACCTCAGCACCCTGCGACTCAGCCTCGCCATTTGTGGTGGATATGAACAGTATTGTGTCTTCCTTCAGGCCTGATTTCTAACTGCTAATCAAATACTGTGGCTAAGATTTTATTATTGTTTAAGAGTGCCACAGGGTCATGTAAAAATCTGATCATCAAACGTATACCCCTGTGTGGTAGGGTATGTTCTTGGGATTTGCTGGGTGCTTAGGTTAGTGCACTGGCGGTCCTGGCGGTGACTGGTACAAAGGTTGATGTGAGGCAGCAAACGAGGTATGTTCCTTTTTGCTCATGCTTGACTGAAATCTGTGAGATACTTTTTAGAAAGGATGAGCACCTTGTTGGGATGTAGCCATGGGAAGCTTCAAGGGCCAACAAGCACTGTACCTGCAGGGCCACCTCTGAATAGCAAATAAGCGATTTCCAGTTTAGCTGGCTTCTTGCTCCGCCACCCGACGACACTGCCTGCCATCCCACAGCCCTCAGTGCCACTGAGTGATAACACAATGTTTTGCTTCTTTGTAAATATCTTTTAAACTGATGAATTCAAAAAGCACTTTAGATGACATTTAAAATTTAGAACCAAATGACTGAGCCGTGAATAATGAATCTTGCCCAGTAGACGGATGGCACTTTACCATGCAATTCTCTCCCTCTCAGTCATTGTCAGCGGAAGCATTTTTCTCTTCCACTTGGTTTCCCTCCTCCCTTCCCTCCCTCACCCCCAGTACATAAAAGGCCTATTCAGAAATGCTTTATTTTGAAGAGCATGTGCAGAGGGAAACTTTCAAACCAATCAGACCTAATCACAGATCCATTTTTCTCCTTCTCTTCAATCCTTACCTGAGGGTTGGTTATTTATGATGCCCATCTTTAAACTGGGGCTTTCTCCGCATATCAGCCCATCCTCACCCATACGTTTGCCAGCAGTGTCTCCCAGGTGCACAGCAGGGAAACACAGTGCCCCTGCTACCCCCTTGGACACACTGCCTCAGTCACACGGTGGAAGACAATGAACAGGTAGCCCCCTGATACCCCATAGCCCGTAAGGCCAAATTAAAGATGCCATCTTCAATGCCCAGCAGTAGCCAATGTTTTGGGGCAGCACAAGGTTGCTGTGGCCTGTCGGCAGCTCCGCTTTGTGAAGCGAAGGCGGCGGGGCCCCCCCCCCCCCCCAGCCGATGGCTACGTTACACCTGTCCCACCCTTCCTCTCTGGGTGGTACTCTTTGGCCATGGCAGCTCATGCCACACTGTCCCGTGGCCTCAGATTTGTCTCCTGCTGTCCATTGCTCTGCCAGACCCACAGCTGCTGCCTTACACTGCAACGAGGTGTTTCTTTCCTGGATGGCTGGCCCCTGCTCAGCTCCCTCAATCCTTCACCTGGTTTAACCACACCCCTTGCTGCAAACCTTTAACCCTCCACAGGCAGGGCAGGCCCTCGTCACAGCATCCCCTCCAGCTCTCTGCTGTGCCCAGGCCTTCGCACCACTGCAGGCAACATTCAGCTGTACCCCCAAGTTAGGCTGTGAAACTGTTGGCTCCTGCATCCTCCCCCTGGCAGCTGGGAATCCCTTCATCACCAGCAGGACAGGGGGCAGAGCAAGGAGAAGGGGGGCAATTAGGGGAGGGGTGCTCAGGATGTAGCAAGCAGGAGAGTAACAGCATTCCCCACGCAGGTTCTGAATCTGAATTCTGCCATCTCGAATTGAGCTGGGCCACGGGTGCCTCAGCCCTGGGGAAAGGAACAGATCCTTGCCCTTTGTGTTGCCAGGCCCCACAAATTAGGCAAAGGGGAATAATGAACTAAGCAGGAGGCTCCATCAGATTGGAGCAGGTGATTAGGCTTGAGTTTTCTGATTGCCTTCAGCTGGGAGTCAGTTCTATAACAGCTGTATTTCCACTCTGGAAAGACTAGGGGCTGTCAGCTTTGTTTGGTTGCTGTGTGCACTATCCCACTGTCTGGATAGGGTGGGAGAAAATCCTTGTGGTGTATAAGAAGTCATGCTAAAGAAGGTAAAAATCACTCTGTATTTATTATGGTATTGGTTCCTTTCTGCATTCTCCATTTTCATTGACTGAATATTTCTGTTCAGAGGAATTTTCAGCATTGTATTGTATATTGTCTCTTAGTGCTATTATCTTGTTCCAGAAGGAAGCTGTGAAAAGTGCTGATTTTGGAAATTACTCTCAGTTTTTTGAGATGGAATTTATTTCTAGTGGAGGATAGGTGGGTTACTGTGAACATCAGCTGCTGAAAGGAAAGGTTGTGTTTGTTCCTATTCTCCTAGTTGCTCTGCTAAAAGTAATTTCTCCAAGGTAAAAAAAAAACCCTTCATCTATGCCTACAGAAGTCTACTGTTTTGCCTGGGCTCCTTGTCTTATCTTTCTTGAGGGTTTTTATATGATTCAATTAGAAATATTAGTGAGGAAATAACATATTTTAAGACTAACTCTTTTAAATTGACTCCCTTGGTTGCTGTATGGGTTCTTAAAATATTTTTTTCTCTTTTAGGATTTCCCATTGTTTCAACACCCAGATTAGAGCCTCTTCCATGTGGGAAATACTTTTCTTCTGTGAAGACTTTCAGAATATTTGCCCAGAGTGGATGTGACTTCTAGCTCTGTGTGGCATCAAGTTGTAATCAATGGCTATGTTGCTCTGTATTTATGAGGAAGGTAAATGCATGTTGCAAACTACTGTTTACAAATCTTGCTTTCATATCAAGGAGCAAGGTAAAAAGGGGATTTTCTTTTTTAGTATATGTTAATTGTCAAAGCTGCCTGTTGTGTTTTAACCTCAGTCGGCAATTGAGTACCACACAGCCGCTTGCTCCTCCCCCCCCCCAGGGGGATGGGGGAGAGAATTGGACAA
>NW_008795907.1:2267119-2277017 GCF_000699145.1 Aptenodytes forsteri | reverse complement strand
GAAGCTGAAAAGTCCTTGACTAGTGTAAGCGCTGCTTAGCAACAACTAAAACATCGGTGTGTTATCAACATTGTTCCCACCCTAAATCCAAAACACAGCACTGTACCAGCTACTAGGAAGGAGATTAACTCTATCCCTGCCGAAACCAGGACACTGCCTCTCCCTAACTCCTTTGTATGCAAAATAACAATGCAGAGCCAGACTAGAAGATGGAAAATTGTCTTTTGAGACAGTTATTTGAAGCAGTAGCAAAGTAGCACCGTCCGCACCTGAACCTCAGCACATTCACAGCCCGCATACCTTAGCAAATAATTAGTCTCTGCAGAGTTATGTGAAGAGCAATAAAGCTTATTTGTGTGAGCAGGGAGAAAAAAATTGGTGAGCTAGACCCTGCTTTCAATGTCTAGGTATTCTATTATGGTTACACCTTCCAGCTGCACTTTGAGATGGTCAGAGGAGAGAGAGATTTCCCCTTAAGTATGATATAGTTGAACCAACGTAAGAAAGGATGACTGGAATAGGGCCTGTGACTGATTGGAAATGTCTCAATAAAGATGAGGGAGAGGCAGCATTGCAAATTCTGGCATTGTTCCCAATAAAATAAGATTTTTTTTTTTTTTTTAAATGAAAACTGGGAAAACTTAGCTGAGAATTTTAAATCAGGAAATGGCTTAGAGGTAGTATTGGATTGCTAATGAGCTGTGAACTTGACTGAACCTAATGTATTGATTAAGTTAATATTTTCCTAATCTTGTTCTTAACACTTATTTACCCTTCATTAAACTTAAGAAAAAGTACTGCTGAAGATACGTGTTTAGGACTCAAGGTAGCTATAACTTTCTACTGGTTAACTCACTTTGCACTCAAACTAAATAAAAATACATAACGTGGTGCAGTTAGGTATATAAGGCAAGCTGGTTTCATGAAGTGGGAAGAGCCTTAGGTTTTGACCTATACACTGGGGTTACATTCAAATAAATCTGTATTCTGTGCACATACCGCAGAGCATTGCATCATGTTACTGAAATGAAGTTTATTGCCATGGCATGTAGAATAGGTAGTGCTTTTATGTCCCAAACATTGCAGGCTGCAATAGCAAGTGTAAATGGGGTGACTGCAGTTACCAGTGCCTCTAATAGTGTTGGAGCATGATGTAGGAATTGCATTGTATTCAACAGCTGTTTGCTAAGGCCTCAGAAGTATAAATAAACGGTTTCCAAAGGCTAAATAGGCTGTTCTGCTGAATTGGTCTTACCCAGCAATGTTGACAGAGCACACAGGTCCATGTGCTAGTCCTTGGATCGCTATTTAAGCTGCTCTGTGAAATCAGGCATCTTTCTGTAGGTCTTTTTTATTCCATTTGTGCTGGAGATGCTTGGAGTAACAGTCCCCTAGTGTTAACATAGTATTTTTACTTTTAATCCTGTCTAAAATACAGAAAAAGCAAAGGAGGAAAGACAGCCATTAACCAAAGATCATTTTCAGGGTACTGATATAGCTCTTAGGACTACAGTCCTTTTAGACAAATTGACTCCTATTTGCAGCTCTCTTGGGTTTTTCTTTTTTTTTTTTTTTTGTCTTCCCCTGTATATGCTCAGAATGCATGATCTCTTGTAAAAGACATTGTATGTCATTGGAATAGATGCTGAGAATGTGACCTTTATGTTTGAGAGAGTGATTAGAGAGTGTGAGCCTTGGTTCAGCACAGCACTTAAGAGTTTAATTTAAGCAATTGCCTAACAACTTCGGTGGCTTACTTGCAGTCTGTGCTATGTCAGGGCCTAACACTCACAATTGGATAAGGTGTTTTGAAATATTAGTTGATTTAGTTTACAGAATTTTTTTCTTTTCACTTGTAAAGTGTTCACAACGAAATGTTTTATTGCAACGTCAAATGTTCTGGAAATGTGATTAATAAAGAGCTTGCAGGAATTGAATTAGCAGGCAAGAAATTGCTTGTATTGATTTACTCTACATATATGCAAAAACTCTTATTGTGACAGGAGCTGCTTCTCCTCTCCCCACAATTCCTGGCAATAACAAATTTCCACCAGACGGTATGGGGGCAGTTCAAACTCTGTTATGTATGTGATGGTATAGGTGTGGGGCTGTAAGAAGACAGAAGGGCTCACTGATAAAAATCAGTGTATTGCAAACTATGGCTAGGAACCAGGAACGGACTCTTCCTCGGGCTGTTATTGGCACTAGAATTACTAAAAACAGTTTTGGAGCATATTCTGTTGCTAACAGGTGTGTAACAGCAGTACAGCTTCTAATGAATGTGAATAATGGACATTGAGATTTTTCCTGAAATCCTTTAAAAGCAAAACTGTGACCATAAGAGTTTTCTGTTATTAACTTCCCTTCCTGGGGAGTGTACGTGGGTTTCTAGTTATGCTGTGAATAGCATAGGGTGAACAGTTGGAAAGCTACTGAGCAGCACAGGTCTGTAGCTTGCTAAAGCCAGGTGGGACCAACTCAAACTTCCCCTTCTTTCAGGGAATGCAGCTGACATGGCTGATCTCAGCCTCACAGTGAGAACTGCTGCAAGCAAAGGAGAATGCTCACAGTGCATTTTTGCATAACCGATCCTGTGAATGATTTTCTACTTCATTTATTTCATAACAGAGCTTGCAGTGTCTGAGCTTGGACTAAATACACAGGACTGTTTTGGACATGCCTGAATTTCTGCTATTTGTCTGCAGGCAGTCCTGGGTGCTGATTTAAACTTCATGTGGCAAATGTAATGGAGGGTGTGAATCTTCATCTTGCTTCTCATCCAAACCATAAAAATTAGATAATCTGGTACATCCTATAGCTCATGCTATAGGATGCTAAATGAGTCATATATATATATGTGTGTGTGTATATACTTATATAGGGGTTGTTACTGAAATTCCTGCTGTTAATAGGTTCCTACAAAATCCCTTCCAAGGGAAGTAAGCCAAATAGCTTTGCTCTCTCATCATTCCTACAGAGGCAACCACTGGGTCCCAGCAGGGATGTTAGCATCAACCAATCTGTGTTTTGAGTGAGACACCAGGAAGCATAGTTTTCTGGGCCAGTATTTCAAGAGAACATACAGCAGTGACCGATGCTCATGAAAGGCAATGGTGTAGTCAAATACTGAATCAGGACTTTCCCGCTGCACAGACTTGAAGGAACCCAGTTTTCCCCACACTACTGGATTCTAGTGCAAAGCTATTTTGCGTTTCCTACTGTAGCCCTAATAGGAACTTTTTTGCAGCTAACCCATGCAGGATTTGAACTCCCTATCATCAGTATTGAAGTCTTGAGGCTAAGGCCCAAGTCCATTAGCTAGCCTCAGGAATAGATAAGTGAGCTTCTTACACAAGGAAACCACTAAAGACTGTCTTCTATTGAAAGCTGTATTTTAATTTCAATGTTTTAACACGCATCATGTTAGATGGAGTTACTGCAGGGCAAAGACTGTTGTTTCTAATAACCTGTTAGGGCTATGAATGGGCTAGCACTTCAGAGCAAATCTGGGGGGAAAGAGCATTTATCACTGCTGTATCTTTACTGTTTGAACTTGCATTGAAACTTATTTTGGTCTGCCACCCTGAACTTCTGAAATTTCTGCCTCATTGCTATTGCGCTGTCCACATTGAGCTTGTTTATAGTTGAGTATCAAATAGAGTAGTTGCAAGTGGGCCTCTAGACTTATGGAATAAGTTTAAAAGTGTATCAGTTGCCTTATTCTGTAATACAGTCATGTTCTGACAGCTCTTCTTAACAGGATAAATAACTTTGTCTTATGAGAATCTCTTGATTGTATTATTTTGCTGAAGAGCACTTTCACAACTAGCATTAATGACTTGTTTCTAGTGATAGAGTATTCCAACTTCTTTGAGACTCCTAGCAGTTCAGGTATCAGGTGACTGCAGGACAGCAGGAGCTTTACTTTTAAGCACCTACTGTAGTGTTATCTGGCCTAGCAATTTTTCTGTCATTCGGGGCCCAGGAGTAGAGTGGATTTCCCTTCAATGTAGAATGATTTTGTTATGCAAGGTAATTATTGTCTTCCTTTAATTTCAAACTATGTTTGGGTTTTTTCCAATCTGTAACCAAAGTAACAGCACAGTGGCAGCTGTAGGTGGGATTATAAGCAAGAATTTCCAAAGCATGTATGGATATTCACGCAGTCAGATGTTGCATGGGGGTTGTCTTCATTAAAGTACTGTATTAGTAGCTTCCATTATCTTGCTCTCCTGCGGTGCAAGCATTCTGGATCAGAAGAGACCTGCCATTTCACATGCACTCCAGCTGTTCCCTTCACCCACCACAGTCAAGTCTAGTATTTTCTTATTTTTAATGAGTTACGTGTGTGGAAAGCCAAAAAAAAAAAACAGAGGGAGATTGTTAGATTGCTTCCAGCATGGAGAAGCTGGGTGAGATCACCAAGGGTCCAAGAAAATTTTTCACAGCCGTGTGAAATGAGGAGCTGCAAGGCTGACTCATTTCCTTGACTGTTCGTGGTAACGGACCAACAACAGGGCAGTTGCCTTTGTCCCTGACACTTTTGTTTCTGAGAACACTGACTTCTGTCCCATTTTCTAGTCTCCTTTTGTTCTTGCTCTTCTGTTTTCTGGGCTCTTTATTATTCTGTTTTGATTTTGGTTTTACCATCCTTCAGGGATGTTTCCCATCTCCTTATGTCTCCTCTTAAAACTACACGTGGCTTAGGGCTCTGACCTAGGATGCCTGGTCATGGCTTTGATGCATGTTGTAGTCAAGCAAGCTGAAATCCAAACACAAACTAGTGCCCAATCTGACACAACTCGTTTGTCATGCAGGGAGGAAAAGCTGTGCCCAGTGGACACAAAGCAACAATGAAAATACTGTCCCTTTGTAAAGACTGGTCCAAGCAGAGTACCCCAGCCATGACAGTACACATACTGCATGTATGTGCCCTGCCACCTCTGGGGGCCCCTTTATCTGTGCTCAGTGGCACGCTTGCACTGGAGCACTGTGCTTTTGTGCCTTGTCTTCTGCCAGCATTGTGCCTCCTTCATCCAGCAGAGCGCTCCCAGAATAGGTGTAGATCAATCAGAATGTCCTGACAGTGGGGGTGATCTGTGGGTATCACACTGATGTTCAGAAGTTCTTACCTGGTGGTGTTTGGATCCTCTCAGCCCATGCCATATTTGAGGCAGGGGCTTGCAGAGCAGGACTACTGCTCTGTTTTGAAAGTCTGCTCTGTCTTACAAAGAACTAGCATAATCATGACTGCAAACCTGAATGCCAAGCTGTTTTTTGTGCTTCATGTTCCTTGTAACTTTGACTAGTTGCACGGCAATTTGCAGAAAGCTTGCTGACAATAACACAAACACTTGCTGGCCTGTGCACAGGAATATTCCAACTCTGGGCATGCAACCAACAGAGCATGTAAGCTTCTGTTTCTCTCTTTGAACCATCTTTCTGCTTCAAATAATCTTCAAAGAAAAGGATTCAAAACCTCCGTATCAAAGTCCTATACCCAGTTGTCATGAAGGACTGCAGAATAAACAAGATCTGGTTTGTAGCAAGGCTGAGGGGAGGGAGTGAGTGCTGTTGCTCTTGTGTTGCTTGACACGCTCTTAGAATGGAGTAGGGCTTGGGAAAGTGGCACTGAGCTGATACATGTCAAGCATAGTAGTATTTTAAGGTCCCTACCCTCTAGCTATGCCTGATCAGCTTTTACAACATCAGTTGCTTCTGTACTGCTGTAAACCCTGCTGTGAGGGAGTAATCCAGCCCCTGCAGTATCATTTGGAAAGAAGGATGGGTTAAAGCTCTGGAGGTTTGATAGCTGACCACCAATACTTAAAAATCTGAGAACTCTGTATAGTCTGGAGGCCTTTATAGCTGTGCTGAATTACCATTGGCCTAAAATATTACTAGAATGCATTTCTTGTCTCTGAAAGCCATTTGTTTTCATTTACTGCACACAAAGTAAAACAGGCCCAGGGTTACAAACAGCTCAAGTCTGTGCCAGGGCTGTAATTCTGTTGTACTGGTAAATGCCATTGCCACTTATAAGTGCCATTGTCACTGATATAACACAAGCAGCTCAGCTAGCTTCTCCAGTTTGGTGTCAGAGCATAGGTGCTTGGGTCTTATGGAAAGGGATGTTTAGACCTAGCTTGGCAGAGGATTTAAGGAAGGGATGCATAGGGAGGGTTCTTGTGACAGGCCTTGGAGGGAGGAGGTAGATAAAAAGGTGGCGGAGAGGCTTCCTGTGCCTTGCAGCCTGCTTCTGGGGCACTGCCTGTCTCTTGTGTTTGAGTAGTCTGTTCAAAGACCAAACGTGTAATCAGAAGGAAGAGACTTAGTGCATGTGGTGAGCAAATGAGCACTTAACTGTGAAGTGTCCTCCCGCAACAGACTACTTCTCTTTAGCAGCCCAGTCCTGCTCTGGTGTAAGGTTCCGATGTTATAGCTAGCAATTTGCTGTGATGCTCAGCATCACCAGTACCACTAGCTGAGAAGCTTAGTGTCTTTCATTTTAAATTGCACTGTAAAGCTAAAAAAAGGATAATATCTCTGTTCTACAGAAGGGGAGACTTAAACTAAGAAGAGCTTATATAACTGTCCTCATGGAAACTTTTTTAAAAAACAGAGTGTAAGCAGGTGAATGGTTAAGCAGTCCCAGTGTGTGCTGGATGAATACAATCATTTAATCGGTAGGATCTGTACCTAAATTCTGTCTCTTATGGAGAATTTAATTCCTAACAACCAAGTAGTCCCTAATGTGCTGAAGAGAGCTTCTGGAGCAAGGAAGATGTATCCTTGGTAGAGGAGGATGAAGCTAGAATACATTTAAATGAACTGGACTGGTGCAAGTCCCTGAGACCTGATGGGATACACCTGTGAGTGCTGAGGAGGCCCATATCATTGTGAAGCCACTCTCAATCTTTGAAAGGTCACTGCAACTGGGGGAGGTTCCTGAGGGCTGGAAGAAATCAAATGTTACTCCTGTCTTCAAGAAAGGCAAGAAGGAGGATCTAGGGCAATACAGGTCAGCCAGCCTTACCTCAATCCCTGGGAAGCTGATAGAGTGAATAATAATGGAAGCCATTTCCAAACATATGAATTAACTGGAACATGTCTGGGAGAAGTCAGCATGGATTTACAAAGGGGAAATCATGCTGACCAACTTGATAGCCTGCTACAATGAGATGACTAGCTTGGTGGACAAGGGGAGAGCAGTGGATGTTGTTTATCATGACCTCTTGACACTGTCTTCCATAACATCTTCATAGACAAAGTGATGAAGTATGGGCTTAAAAAATGGGCAATGAAGTGGACTGAAAACTGGCTGAACTACTAAGCTCAGAGGGTGTGATCAGCACACTGACTCCAGCTGGAGGACAGTCACTAGTAGAGTATCCCAGGGGTTGCTGCTGGGGACAGTACTGTTTAATGTTTTCATTAATGTTGTGGCTGATAGGACAGAGCACACACCCTCAGCAAGTTTGCAAATTATGCCAAACTGGGAGGAGTGGTTGATACACCAGAAGGTTGTTCTGCCATTCACAGGGACCTTGATGGGCTGGAGCAATGGGACAACATGAACTTCATGGTGTTAAGCAAAGTGAAATGCTAAGTCCTGCCCATGAGGAGGAATAACTCCACCTACCAGTACACTCAGGGAGCTGACTGGCTGGAAAGCAGTTCTGCAGAAAAGATCCTGGGTGTCTTGGTGGACACCAAGTTGAGTGGGAGCCATCAGTGTACCCTAGTGGCAAAGAAGGCCAACAGCATCGTGGGCTGCATTAGGAGGAATGCTGCCAGCAGGCTGGGAAAACGATCCTTCCCCTCTACTCAGCACTGGTGAGGCCACACCTGGAGTGCTGGGTACAGTGCTGGGCTTCCCATTACATGAAAGACATGGACTTACAGGAGCAAGTTCGGCAAAGGGACATAAAGATGATTAAGGGCTTGGAGCATCTCTTGTATAAGAAGAGGCTGAGAGAGCTCAGATTGCTCAGCTTGTGGAAAAGAAGGCTCAGGAAAGGTCTTAATCAATGTGTTTAGACCCCTGATGGGATGAGTAAAGAAGATTGAGCCAGATGCTTCTCAGTTGTTCCCAGTGAAAGGGCAAGAAGCAATGGACACAAACTGAAATTCAGAAAGTTCTCTTTAAATGTAAGAGAACTCTTACTGTGAAGGTGGTCAAATCCTGGAACAGGTTGCCCAGAGAGGTTATGGAGTCTCCATCCTCAGAGAGATTGAAAACCTGACTGGCCACAGTCCAGAGGAACCTGCTCTAGGTGACCCTGCTTTGAGTGGGGCGTTGGACTGGATGATCTCCAGAGGTGCCTCCCAACCTCAGCCCTTCTGTGATTCCCTGAAAAGGCAGTGGTTCAGTGCAGGCACAGTAGTTAGAGCACTATCTTTAACATAACAACATAACTCAATGCTCTGCTCTTATTCCAAGAGGCCTATCAGCAATCTAACTTCAAAATCTGCATTTCCTGGCTTATGAGATCACCCATGGAGGTAGACTTTCATTTCCTGAAATGATAAGAGCCCAACAGATAAGCAAAGGGCAAGAGCTTGCTCAATCTGTTAGTTATGTAACCACATAAATATAACAGTCACTTTTCTTAGCATCAGGTACTTACTCTGTAATTGGTATCACTTAATGTAAAGCGTTGTTCTCCATTTCCCTTCTCAGTTTTAATCGTTGATGTAATTGCAGTTTTGCAAACTGTGGTAGCATACCAATGCAGTTGCTTCTGTATCAAGTAAAGTACTTGGCACTATTCACGATATGTCAGTGTAAGACTCAGACGATCACAGAAATAGGACCAAATTGTGGATGCAGATGACTTGTTTGGTATCACGAAAGGAACAAATACTAAGACAGTCTTTGAGAAAGAAACCCATAATACTTAAAAAAAAAAATCTTTTTCTACATGAATTATGTTTTTTATTTCAGGTACAGAAATTGCTGCAGTATTAACCAAACTACCTGAATTTTCATATCAGATAGGAAGAAAATTCCACTATAAAGAGAAACTCTGCAGATAGTGGGATGCAGAAAAGTTATAAAATGTATTAGTTTGAAAATTCACAACTGCTGCAAGGTGCGTGTGTCTGGTGTTTGAGCCAGCACTTCAGCTACAGTTGCAGAGCTTGTTGGGATTATCTGGTTTCACTGAACATGCTCACCTGTGTAATAACTGATTCAGATATGAGCTCCACCAAGCTTTGGGGCTGCTCCTGTCTGCTTTATTCAGAGCGGAAAATGAGCTACTTTATATAAATAGTGATCTGATTAATACTGACCCTGCTAGAGAATTAAAATTGCTCCCTCTTCAGTAGTCCTGGCTGTAGTGCCTAGCTGGTTGCAGTGTCATTTGCTGTGTTTGGCATATGTGCCCACCACATCATATACAGTTAGCCTTGGCAGGTCACTCACTAGGTGACTTTTGGATATGAATGGGATGATCATAAACTCAGTCTGAAGCTGTGTTCAAATGGCTTAATGACAACTGCTTCATTAGAAGAATATCATAGAAAAGAAGATGAGATGTAGGATGGAAATGAAGGTTTTCATAGAATCATAGAATAGTTTGGGTTGGAAGGGACCTCTAAAGGTCATCTAGTCCAACCCGCCTGCCGTGGGCAGGGACATCTTCAACTAAATCAGGTTGCTCAGAGCCCCGTCCAACCTGACCTTGAATGTTTCCAGGGATGGGGCATCCACCACCTCTCTGGGCAACCTGTGCCAGTGTTTCACCACCCTCAGCATAAAAAATTTCTTCCTTATATCTAGTCTAAATCTACACCCTTTAGTTTAAAGCCATTCCCCCTTGTCCTGTTTCAACAGGCCCTGCTAAAAAGTTTGCAACCATCCTTCTTATAAGCCCCCTTTAAGTACTGATAG
>NW_008795907.1:2261214-2266207 GCF_000699145.1 Aptenodytes forsteri | reverse complement strand
CCCTGTCCTCCACGTGCCTTAGCATAGCTTCCAGGAGGATCTGTTCCATGATGTTCCCAGGCACAGAGGTGAGACTGACTGGCCTGTAGTTCCCCGGGTCTTCCTTTTTTCCCTTTTTAAAAATGGGGGTTATGTTTCCCCTTTTCCAGTCAGTGGGAACTTCACCGGACTGCCACGACTTCTCAAATATGATGGATAGTGGCTTAGCAACTTCATCCACCAGTTCATTCAACCTTGCCTCAGGAGCTGATCAAACTCAAACGTTACTTACTTTTTTGTTTTTATTGTGTCCTCTGAGAACCCCTGCCTGCCACCTGGCCTCCTACTGCACAGACATGAGCAGAACTGAAGATGCAGTGGAGGCACCAGGCATGACAGTGGGGGAGTGAACTGATGCCTGTGGATTTGCCACTTGGTGTTAGTTATTCCCTTAAGCTGCGAGGCAAAAAGCTTGCTGGATAATGGGAAAGTAAGCTTAGCTGGGAGAGCGAGGATCATCTCTGAAACACCTGCATGTCTGAATAACACTTTCAGAAGAGTTGGTCAGAATAGGAGTTTTCCTGCAAGAAATACTCGTAAAATTCTCATCTTTGTCTACTTTGTACTGGACACTTGTTTCCAGTTTTGGGGTGGGGGAAGAGGAAAGAAATTGCTGTACTTCATTGTAAGTGGTCAGCACAAGAGTGAAAGCTCCTGCTTGAAAATGCAGGCGAGGTCCTCATGAGAGCTGTCCTTTGAAAACTTTCCACAGAAAAGAACAGGGATTAGCTCTGGTCTGAATACTAACTCAGTCAGCTTTAGTAAACAAAGTACTCTTTCATCTGCAGTGAGGTCCCAACTAAAGTGCACTTGCAACTGTTTATACCAGTGGTGTTTAGGACCTCACCATCAGTTCAGCACAGGGACAGGACACTTCCCTTCCCAGGAATTGCCTCACCACGTCTCATTAACTCAGGTTTACTGGGATTTGATCAAACCATAATCTCACCTTCCTGCCCACAGTGCCTTACTGTCTTTAATAGAAACAATCAAATGCAGCTCTGAGCTTCTCATTTTCCCCATGCACCACCAAAATATAGTGCAGTGTGCTGCAACATCTGTAGGTGATTCCATGCACGAAGGAGTATATTGATGCCTCTGCAAAATACTAGACTGGGGTCACTTCTGAAGCATTTGGTAATACTTCTGTTGAAGGGAGAAGCAGACTTTTGTTTACAGCACAGGCATTTCCTTTACTTAAAATGGATCTTTGAGAGCCTTTATTAGCTGTAAAACCAGGGTGCAAGCTGGCATGTGGATTCATTAGTGTTCTGCTCATTTACACTGGCGCAGATTTTGGCCTGTTTTCTTGCACCATGTATAGGCAAATCCAGCAAGTTTGGAGGATTCCCCCACTTCCCTCCCAAATGACTAATACATTGTTGGGAGCTTTGTGTTTTTACAAAACTGCTGGCCTGTCCAACAACACAAGCACTTGAAGATGCACAGTGTGCACGCCATTCAGGTCAATGCAGTTATTTCCATGCCTAAAGTTAAGCACACCGACTGCTTGGGCCAGCACACTGACAGAGCTGGAATAATGGAAATATTTCTGGATTTCTTTGTGGTGAGGACAAAGAAAGCACCAAAAATGTTTGCTCTGCTAAATTGACATATGTTTGCCTATCCCAGAAAGTAGTGCTTTGCATGGGTTGAATTTAGGTGATGTTTTCTATTGCAATTACATAAGGAAAACACATCCTAGCCTGGCTAATCATAGGTGTATAGTTTTAACAGCAATTAGTTCCACTGATAGGTTATCTGAACAGCTGCCAGAGATATTGATCAGGAAAAAAGCTGTTTGGAATACTGACATCTGAAACAATTGGTTTTAAAACAGTCAGAAATACAGCTATTGATTGACTGAAGGGGATTCTTCTGGCCTGTAAGTGTACCATTTTGCTTTCTTAACTCAGCAGGATGCTATGGTGTGAACTTTGAGAATAATCTTTAAAGAAAGTTTTAAGAAAAAATGCAGCAGGGGTGACTGAACATCTTTCAGAGCAAATTATGGAGGAGTATAGGACGCCAGGGTTATTGTCCTGATTATTTCTCAGCCATCCAAATCTGAGATTGAAAACATTACCTTGATTTAATCAGGAAGATGTAAAAAGGGCCATTGTTCAGAATCTGTCTGGAAAGTCCATATGCACATCACTTTCCTGGGAATAGGAACTTTCCTGGGACTAGGAGATAGCTAAGTCATATTTGCAAACTGAGGAACGTGGAAATTGAAAGTGGTTTGAGCTGATTGAGAAATCAGTACTAGGATTTGTTCTAGAACTAGGCAAACAGTCCTATGCTGATGGGACGGATTTTACCTGGATGTGTTTTCTTCAGACCTCTGATTATCTGCCTTAACTCATGCCTGCACAGAGGGATGGCACATGGCGTTACACTGAACCTCCACATCAGGAGACGTTTCAGGTAGTGAAATGGTTGACTTCAGTATTTTTCTGAGTAGTTAAAGAACAAATGTCTCTCTCTGTTTTCCCCTTCTTTGTCAGCCAGTCATGGCAAAAAAAACCAAATTTAAAGTACAATCTGTAAAGAGTCAGGATCCAGACATTAAATTAATGTATTCAGAGTCCGTCTGTTATCATGCATGGTCTGATATGCACGACACAGTTGTGTTTCCATCTGCTGAACTAGGCAGTTGTTTGAAAGATGGTAACAAAAGTTATATGTTGATGATGTTTATGTTGCTATGAATTGAAGATAGACAGTTTCTAAACTGATCTCTCCTGTCTGTATAGCTAGAATGAGCTTGAAATGGGGAAACCGAAATTTAACATTTCCTTTTAAAAATCTCCATCCAAAGAGAATTGTGTTTCCTTCCCTTTCCTTTCCCCACTTCGGAATAATGTACAGTCTTTGTTTGCCTGCATCAGGCAGAGGTTGCATACAGTGGGTCTTCCTAGGGCTGGGGCTTCTGGGGAGGGCTGGGTTTGCTGTGTGCATGCAAGGTGGCTGAGCTGAGCTTCCTTTGGATAAGAGAGAGTTAAAATATCTTCCAGCCATTATGTCGTTGTCCTGGTTTTGGCTGGGATATTCTTCCTAGTAGCTGGCATAGGGCTGTGTTTTGGATTTAGGATGAGAATAATGTTGATGACACACTGATGTTTTAGTTGTTGCTAAGTAGTGCTCACACTAGTCAAGGACTTTTCAGCTTCCCATGCTCAACTGGCCATATTGACATTCCATACCATGTGACGTCATGCTCAGTACATAAACTGTGGAAAGCTGGCTGGGGGGGCCGCTGCTCGGGGACTGGCTGGGCATCGGTCGGCGGGTGGTAAGCAATTGCACTGTGCATCACTTGCTTTGTGTAATCCTTTATTATTATTGTTATTACTGTTTTATTTTATTTCAATTATTAAACTGTTCTTATCTCAACCCACAAGTTTTCTCACTTTTACTCTTCTGATTCTCTCTCCCATCCCACTGTGAGGGGGAGAGTGAGCAAGCGGCTGTGTGGTGCTCAGTTGCTGGCTGAGGTTAAACCATGACAGTCCTATATTCTGTGTGTAAAGAAACATGATGCTGTTCTTGGATTACCAGGCCTTACTCTCTGTATTCTAGGCTGTTTCTTATTTAAACACTGTTAATTGTTGTTGTTTATGATCATATCAAAGGTCTCTGGAAAAGTCAACCGAGACTGATATCCCTGTACCCTCAGTGCACGCACAGAGCAGAACAGCTTACAGCTTTTCATGAACTTGTCCGTTTCTTTCATGTCACTATCTCTCTTTTGGGAATGAGAGAAGTGAGATGTGACAATGTAAAGTGGCTTTTTCCAATACTGCACAAACTGCCTGTGACAGAACTGGGAAAACTGACCCAGAACACCCCGGTCCTAGGCCAGGGCTGTTGGCCCATCCTCCTGCGTTAAAGCGCAGGCTGGGAAAACCCAGATTCCAGAGCCCCGCTAAGTGTATCGCCGGCTTTCATTCATCTTACGCACTCAGCTAGCAACCCCTGCAAGGCTGTATAAGACTGAAGCCAGTCTCTTTCCAGCATAGTAGGAACACTCCTGTTTGGGGGGCTGAAGCTTTCCAAGCGTGGTAGCTGCCCGGAAGTTAGACTTTGGTTAGTGCAAAGCCAGTTCATCTGCTAGCTTGGCAGAACAAGGAGGAGAACCAAAATACCCCCTCCACTTTCAGCAAAAGAAAAATCCTGTGACTTTATCATAAACAGCTCTTCAGCTGAAGCAGCTAGGGATTTGAGCATGGAAATTTGGCATGGAAATAGCCTTTCATTACAACCATGTCTCTGAGCATTCCCGTGAAAAACTGGTTTTGATCAGCAGCAGACTTGGAAAGTATTGCCTTGTAGAGATTGCAACCCTGCCTGCAAATTGCAAACCTGCAGGGTTTTTTTGCTACCCATGAATATGATCGTTATCATTATCCCAGACTATTATTTGCAGGGCAGGAGTGCTTCAGAGCTCCTGTGAGGCCTGAGACAACACTGATAAACCCATTTATAAACGGGGAAGAGAAATGCTGCGGCTTCCCTGCAGGATTGTGCAGCTGTGCTGCTGAGGGGGGAGTGAAGGGCAGACTCTAGCGGGATGGAGGGGAGGTGCGTCGGTGGGGGCAGCTGCGTACTGGCAGGATTTCCAAGGAAGCCTTTGTTTCCTGGTGAAATTTGAAATTGGCTTCCCAGAGGCCCTTCCCCGTGGGCCGTCTGGGTTGTGCTGGTGCCGGCTGCGTGGGGCTGCATCCCAGCGCAGGAGGCTGTGGGCCAGTCTTGCCCTGCCGCCAGTGGTGGCTGCTAGTGGGGTTCCCTGGGTCGGCCATCAAAGTTTTATAACTGAAAAAAGAAATCTGTGTCTTGGGGTTGTTTTAATAATCCGAGTCTGTCAGCGTGCGTTGGTGCTCCCGCAGGAACGGAGGAGGGCAGGTGGGTGCGGCTGCCCGGGTGACCGTGGATGGGAAGCGGGGAGGATGCG
>NW_008795907.1:2243092-2261056 GCF_000699145.1 Aptenodytes forsteri | reverse complement strand
GCGAGGGCGACTGTTGGGCGCGTGGGCAGCCGTTGGTTTCAAACGGCGAGTTCCCGGCCGGGGCCGGGGCAGTTGGGGGCCAAGCAGGGCGTGACGAGAGCCGGGCCCGCCGGGCAGGAGCACGGGCGGTGACCGGGCACGGGCAGGGAGGGACCGTGTGAAGCAGCTGGACAGACGGTTTAGTTACAGAAAATCTCGCTGTCCGTCGAAAACCTGGAGGTGGCCTCCGCCTTCCCGGCCGGGAGTGCCCGGAGGTGCTGGTCGATTTACAGCAAGAGGCAGGGCGCTGGGGCGCTGTGCGGCCCGCTGCTCAGGGAGCACCCTGAGCAGGCTAAGTTCATCTTAGCCCCCGCATGCACCTGGCAGCTGAAAGCTTTGGGTGCTTGTCACTTTGGGTGACTCTCTTCTCGACTTTATCTGTCATACCTAAAGGCTTACTACTTTGCAAAATGCGTAGTTAACTTTGGTACCTAAAGTACCTGGAGAATTAGGCGGTATCAGTATTGCATCCACCATATTCGGTCAGATTAAGCCCAGTATTGTCAGTCTGACACTTTCACAACCTGCGCCTTAAAAATCGTCATCAAATGGATCTTAAGCTTTAAATTATTAATGCAGATATATTTGGAGTTTTTATTTGCCCTGTGAGTCTTGGAGCCTTTTAGAGATGCTTCAAAAACTCTGAAGCCTAATGAGATAACCTGTGGTAATCAGAAGACTCCCAAACCGGTGCATTAATGTCAGTCCGTTGTTCCAAGCTCCTATTTGTAGTTAGTAAGTGCTCACAACATACTGGGGGAAACTTTCAGTTCCACTGAAATGGAGGGAACAGCAAATGCTCCACACTCGCTTCAATGCATTGTAGTGGAACTGCAACAGGAGGGAGGGACAAATAAAGGTACTTTTAGGAATACAACCCAAGTTAATTACTGTGGTTGCATTTAGTGACCACAAACAGGACAGGGAATGCAGTAGGAGAAGGGAAGCAGTAATAGAGACAAAGCCCATTCTCTAAGCTGTTGCCAGTTCAGGAGCATGGCAGTTCAGGAAGGTATGGAGCTGCTAAGCCTTGCACAGCAAATTTAGTTCCCTAACTTGTTCTGGTGCAGAAATTTTGGTAAGGGTGGGCTCTCTGGTGGGCAGAGTTAAGTGTACATAACGATTTGCTTAGCCTAGTAAATTCATCGTATGGAACTGATGACTGATAAAATAAGCATAGCCAGCATAGCATGCTGGGGAGAAGAATGACGTGTACTTCTACATTAACTGATTGGTTGAAATAGCAGTTTTGTTTTCATTCCTCCCCCAGATTGGCTAAAAAAACAACCACCCCTCAACAGTAAAAACAAACTGTGCATAAAGCAAGGATAATGGCTTACAAAATGTACTGTGGTACTTCTGACAAATAGTTTAATTCTCAGCAAACGTACAAGATAGTATGCCTTTAGGTGGTGGAGCTAGTTGTGGTCATTTAGTGTCTTTGTCTAAGCAAATTTATTGATTGTACCCAACTTCACTGAAGCAATTCATAAACAGGAAATACCAATACAGCAACCAGTAGCATTTTGCCCAGAGCAACATCTGTGCTTCAAGCTGCTTACTGTAATACTAAACAGTACAAATCTGTTGATTTGATGACACAATGTCAAATGGTAAATCTGGATCAGCATTGTATATATCCAAGATTAAGCATTTCTGAGTAAAAGCCTTCAACTCCATTAAAAAAAAAACAGGCCTAAATTCTAATCTTGGTATAGTGGTGTTAGTGCAGAGTTACTTTGCTGATTTCACAGACGTTACATCATCTTTATTAAATGGTAACTGAGATGACTGAGGTATGTCAGCCTGAGCTCGAACTCTAACAGCCACAGTTGCCTTAGTTCATTTTTCTACCAAGTCAAGTCAGCCTTGTAATCGCTTAGGAAAGACTGGAGGTGCACAGAATTCATCATGGTGCTGTCCCCTTGGAAAGGAAACCTCCTGTAAGCTGACTATGTTTGAAAAACATATACCCATCTACAGACTAAATGAGAAATGTTGAACAAAGGCTAGTAAACATGTCAAGACAAAACAATTACAGTTATATATGAATTTTATTGCTAAGAGTATTTTGCTATAAATTAATAATGAGAATGAGGACATACAGTAAAACAGCAATTAAGATAGAGAGTGCACAAGAACATGAAGGATCTAGGGGGGAAACATTTGCTGCATGCTACCCTCCATGACTTACACATATCTATCTTAGCCATATCATGAGGAGAAAAAGCCACAAACACATTTGAGGGCCACAGGTTTGAATTTTCTCCTTTACCCAGCTTGCTTAGCTGGTTCCATCACCTATTGACTCTCCACTGAAAAACAAACAAAATGAGGCCAGCGTTGTGTGACATTTAGGGTAGCTCCATCTAGACGCAGCTCAGAATGTGCTTCAGCACTAGAAAAGATGTCTTTGTCAAAAGCCAGTGCACTTGCTCTGTACATAAACACTTTCCAACCCTTCCTCTCTAGTTCATAAGCCTTTACCCACTCACTAGAAGAGGCTGGCTCCCTAGCCCCCTATATATAAGCACAAGAAGCGAACAGCTATGTTTTCACATGTAACTAAAAATTTGGGAGAGGGTCCTGGTTCACCTCTTTAATGTGGTCAGACTTACCAGAAGGCTGACCATTTCCACCCCACCCTCTGGAAGCCTGGCTCTGTCCAGCTGTCTGTAACTGAGAATCCAGAAGTAACTAGTCAGAGATGAACATATAGAGTCGTGACCTCTGTAAGCACTGCCATTTAATTCTGAACGGACTGTAACTGCTATACAACAGATTTAGTTATCCTTAACTGATAGTGTACGCTGCAAAAAGCAGTGGCACTGTAGTGGCTGTGGACCTCCCATAGCTTTAGGGAGGTCAAGTATTGGGCCCCATGTAGGAAAGCATGTGCGTGGGTGCTATGCAGGTATAACTGGAATCACAGCATCACGAATAGCACCATTCAGAAACGAACTCCTGTTTAGGACTATCATTTCAATCTGTTTTGAAAATGATCTTGCCGCATCCACTGCCTCTTCCCATCACTGTGGTATCACCCATCTGCAGAAGCTGGCATGGCAGTCCCTCCAAGCCCCGAAATCCACTCTGGCCCTGCTCCTTCAGCTCACACCAGCATCTACACAAACTGCAGACACATGAAGTACTGGACTGGGCAGAAAAAGGCTATTGAGTCCTGACTCAGTGTCCAGCTGGACATTATCATCGATACAACCAAACCTCCACTCTGTTTCTGAGCAACAGGAGGTACGGCCATGTCTTCAGGAAGCAAGTCTATGAGCTTTAACAACCAGTGAATTCAAGTGGCTATCCCCACGCTGCTGCTTTGTGCACCAAGACACTTCCACTTCTGTTTCTGCAATGAGATCAGAAAGGCTACAAGCACCTGCAATAAGATAACTAGTCTCAATTTTATGTTCTAGCACAGTTTTATACATTTGCTTTCTAGCTTCTAAATGCCTATGCTACCAGGATAGAAAAGTAGCTCATGATTTTTGTATAAACGCAGCCTATTGTTACCAAGATGGAACTAGAATTTTCAGCTTCAATTTGTAAATTTTTTTTCCCTTGAGAAGGGGTAAGGTTATTTTTTTAATGGTCACTTACTTCAATTTGAACTTTTAAAAAGATCATTTCTTGCTTTGAATTCAACCCAGGAATGTTTTGCAATCAACAGTCTTCACCTTATATACTTCACTTGAAGAAACTGGGGACCTAGATACAGTTACCTCCTGAGAGCAAGAGACACGTTCCCCTGCTGTGATCAACAGCTCTTAAAAAAAAAAACCCACACAATAAAACTCTGAACTTAGAATAAATTACTAGCTGATTCACTTTGTGCTATTCTTTCACAATCGTTATGAAATTCAAAAGAAATCACAATGATGTTCAATTGTTTTATTCTCCCCCACCCCTTACAAGCTAAATATCACACAGGGAGAAGAGGAGATGGAGGCGTTCTGCAGAACTAGTTACATTGCAAAGCACAAACTAAACAGCAGTGTGTAGACCTGTAATAAGCTTCAAGGTTATCTCAAGGCTTAAAAAGGGTACAAATGTTTGTTCACTTAAGTTCTAGACAGTCACCATCTCTTTCTGACCTCAGGAGTACCAGGCCTCTAAGAGAACTTCAGTAGTGTACTCCAATTTCTTTTGGTTTGGACTAGCAATAGGAAACTTTCGCTTCAGTCCTCTTTTGAACCTCCAGCAAGTCCTTTCAGTACATACCACTGGCAGAACATATGCAGCTTGTATTAACCTGTGAAAGGACACACATGCACATTGGTGTACAGCTCCAAGCCAAAGTTTCTTGAAAGAAGTTTACGTTCCCTGGATTAGGCCCGCTCTTAGTAATGCATCCAAAATTACATCGGTCTGTTTCCTTCCGATGATTTCAGTTTGTTGAGTTGGTCCTAAGAGTCATGAAAGCTTAGTGCTTCCCCTGGCTGCTACCCAAACTCTTGTCCAAGACCTCTATTGCTTAAATATGTAGGATATAGCTAAGACAGCTTTACGATTAAATGAAAAAGTTTGGGGCTTGATCTAAATTTATGTGGGTGCAAGTTCTCATCTATTTTCATCTTTCCTGACATACCTGAAACCCCGTGAACCTTAAGGAAATTAACCTACTTCTGAATGAAAGCATAAGAAAAACTTAACATATTAAAACAGTATGAATACAGGAAGCTGAAAGTGGAAGTATAAAAATAAGTCCTCTTACTATAAAGAACTCAACTTAGGCACCCTGCCTCTTTTACCTGAATAACAAAGCATGTGCATTTCTTCAGAGTTTCCCCTGCCAAGCACAGCTCAGCATGGATTATAACAGGGTAAGGTAATAGGCCACATAACAGTTGCACTCCAGGTTACAGTCCATAGCACAGCAGCCTGCAGGAGCACATTGTATAAGGAACCAGACGTACAAGCAAAGCCAACCAGGTTCCTTGGAGTGTTTTCCTTAACAAATCATGGAGGGAAGAAGAGACCTGATGAATGTGAGAGGGAAGCGTGCATAGAACAAACCCAGGCTCGGCTGTGCTCAAAACTAGTTGCAAATAATGAACCTGGTTCAGGAAACCTTGGAGGCTATGAGACAGACATTCTACCCTAGCCATGGCAAGGCAGCTGATATTAAAGTGCCTGTGTGCAAGGTCTACTTGTGCTGTTTGTCTCTCCACTCCTGACTATTACTGCCTGCAGAGGGGTTCTGGTAGGCCCAACAGGGCAAGGGTTGTTCAAGCTAGTTTTCCTCCTGCAGACTCCGCAGAGCGATAGCAGTAATGAGCAGAGACACTAGACAATGGCCTTTTTGTCAGCAATGCAGTTGGTACAGTGTCTGAGGTGACTGTTCTACAGACAAGGAAGACCACGTGCAAAGCTAAAGATCCATTACTTCCATCTGACCAGAGAAGAGAGATTCAGGATAAAGAGGGAGGTGGAACAACAAACATTGGTCTTCCTTGCCACTGGTCATTCACATTTCTGGGAGAATAAAAGAACTGAGGAGTGCTGCCGCTTCTTAGCGGTTTGCTTATACGTTCTCAAACACAACGTCACCTGGATGGTGTGAGAGGCAGGTATAGGACTCCATCTAAGAAAATACACTATCATCTGCAGGCAAGTTTGAAAACAAAAAAATCCTCAAGCATGGCAGAGTACCTAATGCCAAGGAGTTTCTGCTGAGCTGTGTGTTTGTCCAGGGAATGTTCAGAAGCCAGTAGTACATATATACTAATGCAGGGCTCCTGTAAACCTCCTATTTGGACCAGATTTTAGACCCCCCCCAAAATCCACTTTTTCTACGGTGTTTACAATAACAGCCTGTTCATAAAGCTAGTGACTGCTACCATGTTACATTGGTGCTCATGTTGATCCTTATCAGTACAAATCTTTGTAACTCCAAACATGAGAACAGAATTCAAAAGCAGCACATGCTGTCTCCAACCACTTAACTAAACGGTGCCTTTAAACTCTCCTTAGGACAGTTAAGAATCAGTTATTAAGATGTCACTACTGAGAAATAACTATTGCATTTCTTAAAGTTTAACAGTAAACAACATTGCCAATATATTATTGCACACAATAAAGGTTTTTGGAACTACAAAGATAAGGAGCGGGTAATCTAGAAGACCCAGAATAATGATCCCAAAGCCATTCCAGTCGCTGCTCCAGCAAGCATGCCCAGTGCAAGGTCTCCATCGCTGTCACGGTAACGCTCTCGAATGATGACATGGTTTGCAGGGGGTTGGCCATAAGGTCCTAGGTATTAAGAAATTGTTAGGAGGAGGGCAAAAGAAATTTATATCTTAATACCATGCATTGAGATTTCAAAACATGCCCATTCTTTCACCCTCTTCCTTCCACTGAATGCTAAGATGATGTCAGCTACAAAGGTAGAATACACCTCTGCTTTGGATTCAGCCTCCACATTGATTAAATAAATCCAGAGGCCTAGCAACACTTCTAGCCTCATAAGAGTTTAATATCTGGGATAAAAGCTCATCACAAATGTAAAACTGAACATTGTTCTGCATTTATATTAGCAAAGAATCTATGAATTATTTGTATCATTCTATCAAACAGTGGATTTAATGCAAGAAATGGGTCTAAAAATTGATTCAACCTTGAAGTTAAGGCAAATAGTTCCCCCCCCCCAAAATCTTTGGCAGCTCTTAAGCCAGTGGTTTGTTAGAAACTGTGTATCAGTTATTTACTCTACAATTACTGCCTACTATTTCAATTCAGCCTTCACAGTGTGGGCTGATCTGTTGTGTGGTGACAGCTGCTATGTTTCTTTTCAGGTGAAGATTGGCCCAGTAGTAAGGAATTAACCTAAGACTCAAGAAACCACTCAAGCTCCACCTGTCATGTTTTGTGACTTAGCTCCTACCTGCAAAGCAAACATTATGATGTTGCTTTCCCTTCCAGACATTTCAGGAAGATTAAGTATTCTTGAAGATATTGCAATGTTTTTTGTAACAGATACTGAAGTAATCCAACTAATACAACTGGAAAAGGCTCTCACTGACTCTCAGTGATGCATGACTGGGAACCTTATGAGAAGGACTCTGTCAATTCAAAGCATGAGTAATGAAGCTGAACGTACAGGAGTTAAGTTAGTTGCTAGCGGTGAACTTGACCCCTAAGATTTAGTTGCAGTAACCCTAGTGAAGGAAAACATCGAGGCTTGGTTACTATGCCCAACCTGTAACTAGTATCTTAACACACTGGACTTGCAAACTGTTTAGGAGAGTTACTGTTTAATGCTGCATTATCATACAGGTTTCTGAGGCTTGATTGCCAAGGCCTGCTGGTAGTTTTTAGAAAAGGTTCTTGGGACTTTCAACAAGCTGCTGCTTTTCAGCTGCTGAGAACCAACAAAACCCATCTTCCTCTGTGTTTGTATATATATGATCTGTATCTTAGGACTTCACTAACTTAGATGAGGAAAGCTTTAAAAGCTTTATGCTGATGCACCTCCCTTGTAACAAAAAATGGAAAAGGCAAATGAAATATCCTGACAAATGTCAAATGGAAAAAAAAAAATTCCCTCAAAACTGAAAAAAATTCTGAATATTCTTGTTTGCAGAGCCAGATCATAAACAATTACTAAGTTAAATCTTCTGATTTGTATTACCCATACTACTTTAAAGCCCCAATTCTGTAGGACCGGGGCTCTCTGTGCAAAACTAATCCTAAATTAAGGTGACTAAGCTTAAAAGCACACCCAAAAATGTTAGTCTCTTTCCTCTTTTATTAGGACTGAAAGCTATACAAACCTGAACAGAGCAATAGAAGACTTCACAAGGCTGAATGTACTGCCTTACAGCAATTCCAGCATGCAGGGAAGGAACCAGTTACCACCATGCTTTGGGAGTGGATTTACCTTTGAAACTTGCATTTAATTCTGAGGTCATAGCTGAACATCAGTGTTGAAATAATTAAGCTAGGTGTAAGAGCAACAGATGAGTCAAAAGCTCTATCAATGCCCAATACGGAGCACTGAATCAATCTTGTTCTGGCTCTTCTATCTTTCCTTAGAAAACATGCTGCCTACTGTAGTTAAGAGAGTTTTGTGTGCTTCAACAAGAGTTTATAAAGTAATTTAAATATGTTGGGATCACATTGGGAAGGTTAAATCACTTAATACAAATTTCACTGCACGCGCTTTGTTGTGAAAGGGTAAGGGGACTTGGTTCCAGTTACAAAAGTCAGGTTTCTTTCTATCACTCTGTTGTGCAGGAGTGGTGGGTGGTAAAGGATGGTGATTAATAGAATTAAAGCCAGAAAGACTGACTCAAATAGCTTCTACAGGAAGGTGAAGGATATGGTTGATACTGATTACCTTGGTATGCATACTGAGAGGGAACAGCATAAGCTTGTCCGCTGGAGGCATAGAAGACCTGAGGACCAGTAGGGGGATATGCACCATGGTACTGATCATAGCCATAGCTATAAACCTGGTGAAATTAAAAATGTCCATTACAAAAGCATTCTTTGCTATGTATCCAATTATGCACTTTGTTCAATTGTCCCTCATTTCTAATGCAGTTAAAATTTCAGTAAAATATGCAGTCTGTACTGATACAGTCTCCTAGAAAGCATTTAGAACAGCTGCTTGAATAAGTGTTCCTAAGCAGCGTTCACTGTCCACCCTTCCTGGATGGTGAGTGACAGAGGCAGGGCCTGGATCATCAGGCAGAGCCACAGCAGCCTTACCAGCTGCTTCTCTCTGCCCTCATGACAACAGCAGCTCTCTGGAGAGCTCAGAAGTGCCAGGTAGGCAGCAGCTGATCCCAAGAAACTCCAACCAACTTTCCTCTAGCACACCACAAGTAAATGTCAGATTCAGGACAAATACCCTGTAGCCATATGTTTTGGAAGCAATTTTGCTCTCCAAAAGAGGAGGCCCGCTGCTAGCCCTGATATAGCTCCCAGTACCACATTTAGTTCTTGACAACTATTTCTAACAGCAAGGGGCTGGAGCAGAGTGCCTATAGTGCAACAAGTAATACTACCCCAAACTATCCCTTTTGTGTGTCACTGCACGTGAGTCACAACATCCAGAAATCCCCAATGTATACTTGTTCGGCCCCAGTGCTGCTCCTCCTCCACTGCAGAAGAACTGTGCATCCAGAAGCTAGAGTTATTGTGTTGCTATGACATCCTGGATACAACAAAATCCTTATGTGTTAAAAGTGACAGCTCCAGTCATTAAATCCTATTTTTAAAACTCCTGATTTTATACCCTTCCAGTGCTTACACAATGTGAAAGTGTAGTCACACCTCCTTATGTTAAAAGCTGCATGGCCAAAATTTTTCAAGATTAGCCAAGTAACTTCTGCCCTGTCTTTAAAGTTCACTGAGCAGCCATCCCTTTATATACCTCCCAACCAAATCTGCCTCATCCCTTTCAAAGGAAATCCATCTCAAATAGGAGTGACAGTAGATTGTTAGTGCCTTACTCTCACGCTCATTCTGTGCAAACCCTAAAGCTGGATCTGACTGTGAAACGCAGCGCTTTGGGAGAACAGTTTGGGTGCTTGAAGGATGGCCGCTTCTGCTACCTCACTTATTTTAATGCTTCCTGACTGCAACTCTTACCTCAGGTGATGGTGTGGCATAAGCTGTGTAGGGAGGAGGGGCTGAGGAAATGGCTGTCTCGTCATGCATCACGTCAGATCCCATGTAGCCCTAAACACCATGGAAAGGTAGCAGTTATCACCTTTTCCTACAGATAGCCAGTTTGAGTAGCGCAAGGATTAAAACTTAATGACCCCAAAGAAAGAGTAACCTTTAGATGTGCTGCATATTAAGAAAGCAGTGAATACCTTATAAAGCACTGCAAAAAGAAACTATTTGGAGAGCAGACCTGGGAGAACACAAATGCCTGATCAACCACAGGAAGGAGCCATAAAATTTCTTACCTCTGTGTGTGTACACACACACGTGCATATGTGTGCATGCAAGCACACTGACTCCTTCCCTCATTTCATAGCCTCAGTTTTAGAAATTACCCTCTTGTTCGTCCTCTGTTTTCAGATAAAAAAGTCTTCACAACTAAGCTAGCTGCTTCCTGGCACCCTAGAGTGGTATCACCAAGTTCTGCATGAGCAGATAAAGGAAACAAATGCAGTAGCCAAAAGTGGCACCTGAACATTTTAGCAGAACACTGTCACAGTTCTTCGCCACCTCACTTTCTGGCTGTGAGGAGACTTAAAAAAAATGCAGTAAGAAAGGTTTAAATGTGTAGGGATTTGAGGGGCTTGGTTGTTTTTAGGGAATTGCTTTGCAAATGCCACCTGTAATTCTGGTCCTTTTTGAAGGCAGCCATGAGGCAAAGGTGATAAAGTTATCTTACTTGAATCCACCTACAAGGAGCTCTCAAAGATAATTAAGATTTGTTACAGTAGCCTTGTAGTCTTGCCCCTAATATCAGAAATCTGCAGTGATGTTCTTAGTCAGTGCCCTATCCCAAGAAAAAAAACAGCTCCCTTTTTTTAATTTACAAGTAAACACTTTAATAGCTCAATAGAGAATGCTCCTATTGTCTCTTGTACCTGGACTGCAGAAAGACTTTTGAGGGCATGCTGTGGCCGGATCCCAGGTCAAATTTGTGGCGGAGATTCTAAGGATTGCTTGAAACACACTGTTGAAAGCACTGTATGAAGAGGCAAGTATTTCCACCACCTGAGAAAAAGTCCAGCAAATGCTCACATCTTAGCAATAAATGTATTCTGTCCTGCTACAGGGAACTCTGTACAGGCATATGACACAAGCCTGCAAACATCTGTAAATGACAGTTCTCAAAGCTAGCGTGATCACCCTGCTATTCCAGTAAAGTTATGAGGCACTGCTGGATGCTCAGTATTTTTGAAAGCTGTGTCAGACACCTACAGATGGACTCAAGCCCAGTTACCTGGTTAGCTCAAGTCCTTGTTGGAGACCTTTAATAGCTTTGGAAAGTGCTAATTTATGATACTACTTGTGCAGAGAGCTACCAGCCCTACATTCAGTAGCAGGGGTCTGCCTTGGCTGACAAAGGTGATGCACTGGCAAGTTCTGAATGCCATCTAGCAGGGCTGGCAGCTGAGTGTGAGAGACATGAAAAGCAGCAGCTCCTAACTCCTGAAACCAGGAGCCACCATCTCACACATAAGCAAGATAAAGCCCCTAAAACTAGAGCAGACAGACCATGAGCGTTATGTCCTCTGTGTAAGGACAATTCCTTCACTTCTCATTTAACACCATGAAGCAGCATAGCATAGCTGCAGTCAGAGGCAATCGTGTCCAGGGCAGTTTTGCTATGACAAGTGTTTGCTTTGGGTATCTACAGATCTAAGTTATATCATATGACAGATGCCTCAGTACAGTGGCAATGTTAATGTGACCCATCAAAAACTGAGATAAGCTTCTACAAAACGCAGCATTTCCCCATGAAAGGGAAACATTTCAGGTTGGTTCAGTCTAGCCATCTAAGGAGAGCTAGTGCTGAAGAGTACTCTGGAAGGCAGTCTGGAGGAAAAACAAATTAACAATACCCACAAGTGGATGGATGTGGTTCCCCAGAGATACGGTTCTCTAGAGAACTCCAAGACTCTCAGAGAGACTTTTGTGATTCCTCTTCACTCTCCACAGCTAGCATGCCAATGTAGAGGTAATATACTCCTTCTTGGCATGCCTGCACTCCCCTCCAAGCACCTCTTGCTCCTCCCCTAGTCTCCGCCAAGAAGCATCCCACAATGTAATGGATCTACATTAACAAACATGTTCTTTGCAGTAAGCTTCCTTTAGCACTGCACCTGGTAGGCAACAAACACTAGGAGTGCAAAATGCATTTTTACTGGTTGCAGAAGATTTACTTTTTGTCCACAGTCTCAGTGCCCACTTCCCTTACAGACCAGCTTCCCAAACATTCACTTCCACCCACAGAAATCATTCCCTGAAATCATTTGCTTCCACCCAGCATGTACTTGCCTGGACTTGGCTGCAAGGATGACATGTGCTTGTGATCCAGTGGATCATTCTTCTCCCCACCCACAAGCCTTACCATCATGCTCATGACCCTGTTTTTCTCTATCAGAGAAGGATGGAACATGATTTCAGAAGTAAACTGCTGGACCACACATAACACTGATGTGCTGCTTCTCTATCAGTATAAAGTCTAGGTAGTACACTCACTGTGTTTGTTCTGGCGTCCTGGAGAGCAATTTTCCATGCCCTGCAAAAAAACCACCCATTGTTTAGTGGAACACTGATAAAAATTAACACCACTTTTTCTTTTTAGGACTATGAAAAAACCAAGGTTAGCAACTAGAGGTACTGCAGGAGCAGAGTTTAAGATACTGCATATGTCAAAGCCTAATGATAAACTAAGATGAATGCACAAAGGTGTTACACCAAGATTGAGAAATAATTACTTTCTTTGCAGAGCTGAGAAGGAATGAGGAGGAACATCAGAAGGAACAGATGCGGTTGAAGGTCCTCGCTGCAAGCACAACAGCCAGGTAATCTGCAGCTATGCTCAGGATAAGGAAATAGGAAGAGATACACCAGGGAAGTTGTATCTCCTGCCCGAACAGTTGCATCTGTGCTGACTAGAGAGTGCGGGTCTTGACGCTATTACAGTTTGAACAGAAGGTACGTATACTTCACACAGATACTCCCATGCGATATGGCTGGGAGCATGCTTGACGCACCACGCATACTTGGCAAACACCGATGACAGAAGTTATCTAACTAGCCAAGCTCAGTTGAGAGTTCACAACAATGGAGTATTACTCCTTTCACTACTGATTGGGATGTCCTTGGGCTATCCAGTCTTGCATTAACCATATTAATAAGACTCTTTTACTCCTCCTCACCCTTCGGTGTTTTCAGTGACTTAACTTGCAGTTAGTTTGCATGAGCTAGACAACTTCTTATAGGAGAACTATATTTTTTGTCACTGAAAGCTGGCTTTTACTTGCTTCAGAACTTTCTCAAAATGTGTCTCTGAAAGTCTGAAGGAAGGAAAATAATTAGGGAGAGAGAGAAAAAGAAAGATAGAAGAGGAAGAGGCAGCAAAACCAATATTCTCTGGCAGACTTACAGACAGTCATCTGCACTCTCTGCACAGAGGTTGACTGTCTTCCCATCACGGCAAACAATCTGCAGTAAACAGTCTCTTTGCTTCCCCTCTGGAGGCTGGAAATCTGAGTCAGAAAAAAAGAGACAAGTTATGAAATATCTATAACCACAATTTCATGATCGCATTTACAAGAAGGGAGACAGTTTATGCAAAAGTCTGGACAAAACAAACTAGGGCCAGTTGTAGCTGCTTTCCATGGCATCAGAACAAATTACAGAAGGAAATAGCCAGCCTGTTCTCGCTCTTTAGTGTCCTGAAAGTAAGTAGCTCTGAACATCATTCCTAAGAAATGCAAGTGTCTTACAGCAGAACCAATCCATACGTAGCAATAAGTACTCTCCAACACTTGTGTCCTTCACTTGTGTCAGCATCAAGTGGAGTACTAACAAATGCTAGAATTGAACTTAGTAATACTTGAAAAAAATCTGCTGAGGTTTCTCATTTCTAGTCCTGCCTCTCACTCCAGCCAGCACTATAATTACACCAGTAACACTCTATAATCAGACACACAAGTCTACTGTGAACATCCCATTCTCATGTGCATGCCTGCCACCTGCATAAATGGTACACTGTCCTCACTGAGTTTTAAAAGGAAGTATCAAACCCTAACCTAATCTATCACATGGTGATACCATGCCCTGGGTATCTATAAGGGAATTTAGTAGTTGGTTGGGTTGGGGTTGTTTTTCTGGGGGAGGGGGATGGGGGGGTGGGTTTTTTTTTAACAACAATGAAGTTGCACACTTCTTGGACATGTTTACTTCTGCAGTAGTGTTGTAAACGGTATGCTGGGCAGGCACTGAAGTTTTAAAGAATCTCTGAATACACAAATCCTGAAAGTTTCATTATTACCTCGACATTCATTCCCCACTCTGAGGTTGATGCAATGGATTCGCATGTGGATTTTATCTTCTATATCATGGCGATTTTGATCATCATAGAATATTAAGCGGCCATCAGACCACAGGTCAAACCAGTTCTTCTTCCAACGCCGTAAAATAGTACCTTAAAATCAGACAGTCACTTTTGAGGGCACATATTCGGAAGTATTTGCATCATAAAGTTAATAAAAAATGAACACAGAAATCCTTCACAGTTGCTCCAGACATTCTGAGGTGCCAAGCAAAATCCTGTACTACAACATCCCCACTTCAGAACATTACAGAATTGGGTTCCATATTTTATCTAGTATTCAAAGTCAAACTGAGTTTATTTTAAGTGCATAACCCGTCACTTTAGTTCTAACTTGCTGCAAGAACAAGCAGAGGGCATGACTAATTGAAGACATTAAGTTAAGGTGTCAGGTAAAGTTTCCAAGTCTCCACTTATACAGCACTAATTACAGAGCAGCATCTGAAGCTGAATGCCAGTCAGACACCTCAGATATGGTATATCCTGTTTCTCACTGGTATACCCAAAAGGTCACATGGAAATGCTGTCATGACAGGTCATTTTGTGAAGTGTCCTAAAGGTAAAAAAAAAAAACCAACACAAAACAACCCACAGAGCTAGAGACTTGTTTGAAGAAAGACCTGGGAATTACTAAGTTGCTCTGATGTTTTTTGAAGAGTTAGACACAGTGAGGAGAAAAGGAGGTAAAAGGCCCATGACTTACTTTGCCGGAGCAGCCATCCGCTCTTCACAAATGCCATTGTTGCTTAATCTAGTGGACGGAAGAGGAAGGTGAGGGGGAGAAAAGCAGTCTTCAGTATTTCACAATAACACATTAGAAAGAGGCATCTCAAGGTATAATATCATGCATTATAGCTGCATGTACCCAGCTAGTATTGCAGAGAGACAAGGTAGATCTCAGCTGAAGATACTCAGTAAGGCACAACTTAAGTATTCTAGGACTTAACAAATGGAACAAATGTGCAGTTGTAGCAATGCAACGTGACTATCACAGACCACTTTTAAGTTTAACTGGAAAACGCACAAGCTTACAGCTACCACTCTTGCAACATGGGGAAGAGACAGACTGGAGTGACTGCTTCCTGACTCACCACTGGTTCCTTTCAAAGTTGTTCTCTTGACATACATGTGCTTCCTGTATTCTGCAGGCTCAAGTTACTAAGCACCCTCACTTCTTCCCTAGCTCCCTTTTTCTGTACTTCCTCTTCTGTTTTTTTCATTCACTGGCTCAAAGTCCAGCCAAAACAAAAGCTGAAACAGTTTAATCTTAAACAGGAAGGACAAAGCTGTTTTTATGACTTGTATTTCTTCCAAATCGTCACTAGCTCCCTCCAAGATGAATTGAAGTAAGTTAAGCCCATAAACTGAGATTCTCATTTCTCCTCAACTTTTAAATGAAGCTTGAAATGGCATGGGAAGGACCCTGCATTAAATTCAAGTTATCACACATGACATTAAGCACTCGGCCACTGCAGTCTGGTTTATGAGCACGCTAAAGAAAAGAGATCAAGCATAGGATATGTTGGAGGATGAGTTTTTATTTTATAGCATAATGGTGTTCTGACTATTGTTCTAAAATGGATTAATAAAAACATAACTATCTGGATGCAGTTGAACTAGAAAAGCAAGAACAGAAACATTTTAAGCCTCCGTTGAGAAGGCTGCTTTTTTTAGAAATTATTTGTGGGGCTTGTAAGCCAATATGAGAGAGAGATACTTAAACCTACCAGATAACATTCTACTTGTAGCAGCATAAGAAGAGGGGGGGGAAGGTAGCATAGTAGATTTGATAGACAGAGGAACTCCTCCCAGACAAGGAATGTGTTTAAAGCTGGGGAGGAGAGAGGAAGAAAAAAGAGTTTTGTTATCTTCTAGTAAAATATAAAATTAGTAAGCATCCACTTATTTTCTGATAGATGTATATATGCCATCTATTAGATATTACTTGTATCTGTGTCCTCTTCACAGTACTGGGCAAATTCTGTAACACACAAGTAAAGACTATAGCCAGCAGGATTTCATACTGAAGGAATACCACATCCAGCACAGGCTTGGGTGTGATGGTGAAAACCACCTGCAGGTAAAGTTTAAACTCCAAGATAAACCTCTTACTCTTATCTTTTGTACCAGCTCGCTGGGAAAACAAACATTTAGCTGACAGCCCATTGAAAGGGAGTGTCAAACTCCTATCCTGCTTTAATCCTGGTCACCAGGTCCTGCTCTGAGGTCTAAGCATGCTGTTGTTACCTAAGAGGGAGAGCTTCAGAAATAGAGGCCAATTTATTCTTCCAAAGCAACAAAGCGGTACAAAGGACCTAAGCCTCATTCTCCCACCATCCCAGATATGCTCCTCTCCCCCTAGATTCTCCTTTACAACAAAATAGTCTTCTTGTTCTTAGTTTTCACAGGAATGGCTCTCTCCAATGATGCTTCCATGTCTTCCAGTTTACCCACTAGGTGAAATCACTGTATATTTCCAGAGGCCTTTTAATAGTCTAAGAGCCAATAAAGAACTTGCATGAACTTCAGTTCTGTTGCAAGTGCTAGATTAGGCCATTGACTGTTTGTTGCTGCCTTTAAACCTACTCTGTTACGCAACAGCATAATTAGATTTAACTTAGATACATAAAGGGGAAGAAATGAGGAAGAAAACATTTCTCTTGACAAATTAAGCTTTGCCTGTCATTACAGAATGCCTCACAATCAACGTCTCACATTACAGAATGCCTCACAGCTATCTAGGGCTACAACAGCAAGAGAGGCTTCAGCAGCTGTACAGCACCTTGCATGTAATCTCAGAAACAACAACTACATTTTCCCCACACAGAATTTAAGTGCCCAAAACTTCAGCTCTGGATAGAGAGCAAGGAATCACACAGAACAATGTCAGCACTGAAGTAGGAGGTGCAAAAACAATTAGGTATTCTTCTCTGGCCCTTTTTAAGCACAAGCACTCACGTGAAGTCCAATGCAGTATTCACAATCAACCCACATTATGTTTAAAAGAGTTATTTGCAGAGCTAGAAGATAGCCTGGCAAGATCAGTTGCAACTGAGTATTATTTGCTTGTTAAACTAGCTCACTGCAAACCAACATGGAAAATGGGATTTAAACAAAGATATCGAGGATCAATTTATCACCAAACTCAACAGAAGTTCCTTCGGTGACTGAAATCTAAAAGTAGTAGCCCCCTAAACTGAACACAAGTTAAGTGGGGCTATTCCTTCCCGCTCCCTAGAATAGCAGTTTTCCTTTTTTGCACAGAATATAATGTGGAATATCCAACAGTCTATTCCAGTTCACTTCTTGCTCTCAAACCCAGTTGGCTGGTAGGAAAAGCAAATGTCAAAACAAATCAAGTGTTTCTACCTGCAGCTTGTAATTACTAGAGCGATTTTGATTAATGCAGTCAAACTAGCAATGGACGCAATTCTGCAATCTACGTAGATGGAAGAGGCTTAGCCACACAGACCTAACTACAGAGCTCAGTCCCAGGCAACCAGCGGTGCCCACTGACACCTCACTGTTACTTTATTCCCAAGACTTCAGGTAGAGAACTATACAAAGCTCAGAGGAGTGTTCAAATGTAACCCTATTTGCCCCCCTCTCCCTTAAAACAAAGCAAGTTTTCTATTTCTGGAACTTTCTGACTCTGCGGCTAGCTACACGCAGGCCTTTTTTCCATTAAGTTGTGTTCACTTTAGCCAATGCCTGAGAGATGTGGCTCTCGGTTCAAAACCTGTTCATTCGTGAGCGAGTTAGTGTTCAGGAACAGGCGGTTTGCAGAGGCACCATCCCACCTCTTCCCTCTCCCACCGGGGACAGCTCCCCCCGACAGGCCTCCTGGGGGCAGGCCCGGGCCCGGACTCGCTCCCTCC
>NW_008795907.1:2219646-2242198 GCF_000699145.1 Aptenodytes forsteri | reverse complement strand
CCGGGCTCCCCCCGGGGCCTTGCGGGGCGCGCCGTGTTTTCCGTGGGACCCCGCGGCGTTTGGTGGGAACGTGTCTGTCCCTGTTCGGATCCGTCCGTGGGGGAAGGTGAGGTGCGGAACAGTGACCCGGTTGAGGTTAATGTCTTTCCCCAAGACGCGCAGTTCCTCAGTATTTTAAATGCATCCCCTTCTGCACAGGTTAGCACTTGGCACAGCGTCAGCCCCATCACCCTAAGACACTTAGACATTTTTCTTTTCTTCCTATTTATGATCATGAAAGGGACATTTTCTGATCTCATGCCGTGGAACTGCAGCAGAGCGTGGCAGACTCGCTTTGTTCAAGCAGTCACACAAGTATTCAAGCCCAGAAAAGGCCAGCTAGTCTGTGACCTCTTACATAAAACAGCCAGAAACTGCATCTCGGTGATTCTTGCACGACAGCTCTAAACTCTGTTTGGGTCAGTGCTGCCCGCACACTGCAAAATCTGAACTGATGGAGAATGCACTGTGCCACTAGTTAATTATCTTCACAATTCAAATTGTGTTTTCCACTTCTAACCCAAAATATATGAGATAGTTACAGTTTAAAATGAGGAAAGCCTCTTAAGGACATGTAATATTTCCCCTGGATGATGGAACTTCCTATTAGAACTTTTCCCACGCTCATCCTGGTAACATAGGAGGGAGTATGACTCCTATCATGACAGTTAGTAAAAAGAAGGTAAAAAAATCATTAATTGGTTGTCTTCAGCCAATCTCTTTTTGTTTTAAGACTGGACAATACGGAAATAGTATTCATCACAGTTACAATTTCACTTAATCTGTCAACAAGCTCCTAGACTTCCTCCTACCCATCTATTCTCTCTTCTTGAACACAACAGCAATTCTAACTAGAAATTACCCAGAAAGCCTGGGATAGTGTAGTCCATGGCTGTAGTGTAGTGCATGCTTTGATATATCTTTGAAGTACCATAGAAGTGGTGAAGGCAGAACAGGAGGGATAAAGAGAGATCATCTATCTGTGAATAGAACTGCAGGTTTCAGAAACAACCAGTAAATGAGATTTGTGTAGATCAAATTCTACAGTAAAGTCATTCCTGTTTGTTTAGGAGTCCTTTCTCTGAGGCTAAAACTGTTCACCTTTCATTGCTGAAAAAGTATTTTCAGAAACTTGGATGTTTTGGGTTAGAGGTGGAAAGTAAGACAATCTTTAGACTGGGAGAGGGAGCAGTTTTCATCTGGAACGAAAAATACTCCTCTTGAGGATTTGGGAGCCTCAGCAGATCCTATCCTTGGCGAGCAGTCACTAGGGGACAGCTACTTTTTCGGCATATGTTCAGCGCTGGCTGTGTGGGTTCATCTAAAACTTCAGTCTTCAGATTAGGTTTAAAACCATTTTAAAATGGATTGAGAAACTGTCATGGTGTTTCCTGAATGAATCACCTCCATGGGCACAGAACATCAAGATTTTGTTAAGTAGCTGTTTGGGACCATGTCCTATACTATGTTGACCTGGGAAACTCAGTTAGGGCTGTGAACCCAGAGTCAGGGCCATTGTCATGGAAGTTCTGTGCCACACAGGTCCTATCTGAGGGTGCATAATAGAGGCACAGATCCAGGAAACACCAGATCTTCAGTCTGCCAGAAACTTAAGCATATGCTGGAAACCCATGCAAACATATATTGGGTTTATCATCTCATTAAATTCCAAAATCTTTTGAATTAAATATATTTGGCTCTGCATTTGCTGATGAAACTTTCATCAGGAAGTTTCTAACTAGCTGTGCTGCGGAGCTGAAGGCCTGAGTCTTAGTACCCTGAGCAAAAGAACTAGAATATTTAGATGAATACTATTACAAATGTGGATTGTTTTCAAATTGTTTGCCAGTGAAGCGTGGAAGTGAAGGCTTTTGTTGAAATTTTAAGCCTGTTCATAATTGCACCTTCAGTTTGGTCACATTCAAAGCATGGTGTAAGATTCATCCCTCGCTAATAACTTAAAAAAAAAGTTTGGAATGTTTCAGAGTTACCAAACCACCTTTTTTTTTACTCCCATTCTTCTCCTGAATCAAAGAAAACAAGGCTGAGTTCAACTTGCCAGTTGTAGTTAGAACATACCAGTTAAAATTCAATTGGAAAATTAAATTTCTAAATGCCTAAGAAATTGCTATTTGGAAAAATGTATTTGGAAAAATTGAGCCATATGGTGACTTCCAATTCTTTGTCATAACACAGCTGACATAACACATCTCTGTGTGCCACCAACATAAGCGTTTGAATTTTCACAGTCATTTGAGGATCTTCATAGATTCTTTGTATGCTGCTGAAATTTAAGTTTCCTACTTTGGTTCGTAAAATATAATTCAACTCTAAACCAAGCAGAATACACATTTTCATTAAGGGTAAACAAATTATTTCAAACAAAATACATGCCAGCATTATTAAGTACTATAATTAATGCTGTTAATACTACTGCAACTAATACAGTGCTCAACCAGGCTAAAAAAATCATATGAAGAATCAGCTTTGCTTGCAAGTTAATGAAATGAAAAATATTAAAATCAAGAAAAATATTAATAAACTGACCAAACAACCGCGGTTGCAACAGAAGGATCAGGAGAGCTGCTGCTGGAGAACACCTGAATAAGGAATTAAAAGAACTAGGACTCCAAATTTGTTATATGGTTATTACAGTATTTATTAGTTTTTCAAAGCTTAAATATGAAGGTTATGGGCAACTTGAAAGTATTTAGGCATTAGGTGAGAATAGCAGAGCAGAAGATAGGTCCAAAAATAAAGCAAGCTTGATTAAGTGTTTGTGAAAATAACCAACTCTGCAATAGTTTGTGCATAGCCTATAAAGTTTCCCTGATGAGAGGGAGATGGAAAAAAAACATATTTCTAGTTTTCCAGAAGGTTGTATTGTCTTAGCCATGTATATAATAGTCCCAAACAGAAAGGCAAATCATAGACTTGGACAAAAATATTTATCCAGGCTGCCTTAACATACTTCCTTCTCTCCAGTGGAAAAGACTCTTAGCTAAGGAGGAGCTCTTAGCTCCTACCGTTCCTGTGGGTAATTGACCTGCACCCAGGATTAAAATTCCTTGGCACGTTTTACCTGCAAAAATGAATCTGTGTGATCAGCTTTTGTCACATTGTCACGTGAGATTACTGTCTACTTAGCAACGGAAGGGCATTCTTGTGGTGTCGTACAGAAGTCCTGAACAGGACTGCAGTATGCAGGCGGTACAGGACAGCCTTCCCTCTGAAGAACTACAGTCCAGACAGGTCTCCTAACAGGAGTATTGTCTTACATGTGAGGAGCTGAAGTGAAGGGCCCAGATTTTTAAATCGCTTTGGATTTTGTTCCACTCAAATTTGCAAAACATAACGTATCCATATAGCAAAACATAACATGTAATTGCAAAACATAGCATATCTGTATAACATATCTGGAAGACCAAGTTTGCTTGCAGACTGCAGAAAGATTCTGCTCCAGCTGAACGTAGCTGGTAATAAGACCCCAGCAGTGCAGACTGTAGCATGAGCTAGCAGCCAAGCTCCCAGGGGTGGTGCAGGCATATTGTGATTGCAGACACACAGGAAGGGCTGTGTCACTTGGTCTTCCCAGCTCTCGTCAGCCTTGAGAGCTGGATTTTGCTAAAGGTGATATGAACAACAATCTACTGCGTTGACAGAACAGATAAGCATTTTCGCAGCAATTCAAGAACTTAGACATCTGTGTCTTAGGAAAGTCTGTGGGCTAAGGCTTCAGAGTTGAGAAAAGCCTAAATTGCTTTTGAAAATCGGACTTGCCTTTAAGCAGAACAATGCCTGATTAGCTCTAGCATACTGACAGCAAGACTGAGAGACTTGCCCAAGTGCATGAGAAGGCTATGGCAGAGGTGGAGGATGCTTCTTCTTGACCTATAACTGAAACCGTGCTTCCTCTCATTTGCCTTCTTCTGGCCAGTGGTTTGTGGAGCACTCCAGACACCTCAGTATGCTTCTGCAATGAAATGATCTCTTCAGACGCTTACTGCAGAGGAAACCGTATGGAGAGTTATATGCAAATAAGATGCTCTCTGCAGCTTCCTGGTGTGAGGCCAGCGTAGCCCTCCAGGCAGCAGATTGCAGAGTACACCCAGAACAACAGAAAACAAAAAGTCCAACCAAAAGCTGAGGAACTTTCTGGGTGAGACTCTGGGATTTCATTGTCAGCTTGTATTGTTCAGATCTGATTAAAAACAAACTGGCAGGAGAAAGACCACGTGCTTATCAGACATCCCTGCAGGTCACACCACTAGAAAGCCATTTCACTGTTAGCAATGTGTCCTTTTTGGCAGGAACAGAGTTTTGGATTTCACTTTTATTTGTAGGCAGTTTTGAAAAGCACAGGATTATCAGGGATGGGCTAGGTCCTTTGCAACTTGCAGAAAAGTTCCTGTCTCATCACAGCCATTCTGAAGAGGAAGAGGAAAAACAAAACCTTGTACAACACATCTCTGTTTTCCACTAATAACTGTGTTTGGGCCTGACAGCCAGCCATCATCAGTGGGAGTGTTTCCTCTGAATTATCTGGGCTCTGACTCTCACCCTTACTTTACGTTGGGTGTACTATTTCATTAGCATTTAAAGACAGTGCTACGTGCACAAAGGAGAGGATTTACACTCATAGCCAAAAGAAAGACATGGCAAGGGAAGAGGGAGAGATCGAAAGAGTAGTTACACTCCATTTTCATTGAAGGGACTAAAGCACAGGGACAGTAAGACTTAGACACAGTCACTTAGAAAATCCGTGCCAATGTGGTGAAATAGATCTACACCTCCCATTGCCAAGCCACCATATATCTGCGTTCCCTCATCAGACTGCCATAGCTCAGTGGCCACCACCATAGAAGCTCCTGATCTATACTCTAGTCTATCATTACATTTGAACCTAGGTAAGAAAGCTTCAGTTACATGCTGCTTGTTACTGAAAATCTGGACTTAGGGCAGGAGCTGACTTTGGAAGAACTGTTGAGGGGGCATCTGTTTTGCCTAATTTCATTCTTGAAGCTCATTGGAACTGGTTAGTTAAAAGTAAATTCCCTCATCTTGCTCTGAAGACCCCGCTCTGTGTTGTCTTCAAATGCATATTGAGCCTGCCCTCTTAAACCCAGCCTGCCAAACACTGGAATCAGTGGAAATCATCATGTCTTCAGAAGGTTTTGCATTAGGCCCTGTATTTTTTCCCTTCTCTTCCAGCAGTCAGACATTAAAACACCTTGTCACAAAGTGGAGGGTGACTATCCATTGTTTCTTGGGAGTTACTGTGCTGTGTAGTAGCTACACTGAAATGTGTAGGAAGTGTTTGTGTTTGACTTCTGCTTTTTATAGGGACAGACTCCAATATCTGCATCTCCCAGAAGCCTCTGCATGCCTTTTGATTAAGCAGCAGGAGCACTGGCTAAGGGTAGAGCTTCTTGACTGACAGTGTTTTATGTCTACAGCTGAACTCTGCTATACAGTCCTGAGGTGTTCTGGTTTTCTCCAAGTGAAAATAGAAAATCTGACAGCTACTGTTCAGAAACAGTCCTGAAAGAGGGCCAGCGCATTCTACACCCCCAAACCCAGGTACTCTGAATTCTTTGCTAAGAATAATTTCTGCCAAGCTATGTATTCCCACTGAGATCCTCTGACCAAGTTGCAGTACTGGGGCCGCCACACAGCGTAGTGCTATTTGTTGTTGCTAAGACAAGCCAGAAGCAAATTATCTCCCATCAGAACAAGGAAAAGGCCAGTGTGGAAGTTTGCCTCAGAAGTGTCTCTCTTCATCTACTCCTTTGTATTTAGGTGTCCTGAATGATCATCCTCACTTAATTCTCCTTCTTTTCAAACCTCCACTCTATCACTTCTGAGACTGGATATTTATCTTGCACATACACGGACACTGAAGCAGAAATGTTTTAGGCCTGTGGGCTGCAAGAGGAGCAACAGAGAACCTAGCACCTAGCATCAGCATTCAACTTGCAGAGTTTGTAGAAAGAGGTGAGCACCCGGGGAAATATGCAGGAAAAGCTACTCTGTCTAAGCAAAACTATAGATTGCATATCAAGCTGAAATGTTCCAGATATGAATCTGACTGGCATGCAGAGTAGTTCCCTTCCAGCCTGCACTGCACTAGGTTTCTCTCTTGTAGAAAGGCAGCAAAGGATGGAAGTATATGCCTAGGTTGAACTAAGAAACATCCCTTCTCTCCCTCGCCACTAACATGATAGCACAACAGTGCTACGGAGTCTGGCAGCCTAAACTTTGCTAAGATAATCATATTGGACTTGAGTTAGAGCAGAAATGTTACCACCTTTTGTTTCCTTACTGTGTCAGGTCTGGAAGTGTTTGCAGGTTGCTATAAAATGCCATCAAAATGAAAATTGTAAAGATTTCTATTTGAAGCACTGAAGGTATTTTACCTATGTTAATGTGTTGGACCAGCACTGGAAGAGACAGCCCTTAATTACAATGTAGTGAAAAATACTACAGACAATGCCTATTTGTGCAGTAGTTGATACATCTAGAAAGGATAATGCTCTCCATATTGTACATTCTTTGCATATACAAAAGCTTAAGAGACAATTACTTGACAATTTCTATGTACCTTGCAGAAAGCATTCACCAGAAACCAGTGATGGGAACAATCAAGCTCCAGGCATGGAGCCAATATGCAACTGATTTTTACAGTGTGTGGATCAATTGCTGAAAACCTCATCTATATGAAACAGGCTTCTGAGCGCACACTAAAAGCTCTTTACATGATTTGACCCATGATCTAACAACAAGAGAAATGGAAAGTTCTGTCGTCGTTTGTATCACAGTAATTACAGAGGCTTGGGCATCTCTGTGCTCTGTATGTATGCAAAGAGGCAGCCCTTCCTCCAGTAACTTATCATTTAACAGACATAGTACAAAAAGGGTTAATACAACCCATCTCTGAGACCAACTCACCAGATAAGGTGCTGTTTACTTATTTTGAACAGGTTGATAAGTTGGCTCCAAAGCAGAAAGCTGTTTTCCAGAACCATTCAAGCAAGAAAAGCAGATAGAGTGATTTCAGGGATTGTGGTTTCACTGTAGTTTTATTGCCAGCTGTGTCTGTATTTCAAGGTGCACTGTCTGGTTTGCAACTCTGCAATAACATTCAGCCAACATCCATGTCTTCAAAGAAATTATTTCAGCCAAAGACATAAGAGTTAAGGCAGTATTTCAAACATTCTTTGTTCAAGTGTCACTCGACTCTGAAAAAACTACAAACCTTCAGAAAAATGTAAGATCTGTGGAACGTGAATTCTTCCTGCTATGTTTTGTGTGGTACCCTACACAATAGGTTTTGGTCTCAGCCAGGCCCTACTGTAATATAAGTAAGAGAAAAAATTATTGCAGAACAGGCACTTATAAAGTTTAAAGCATATCAAGAGAGTTCATGTTCCCTCAGAATTAGCACAGTTTGAGATCTAGTAGTCCTAACTGAGTGTATAAAACGTGTCTACTTCAGGCATTGCCTTCCCTGGGACTGTTCATATTGATAGGCATCTGTGCTGAATCAAAGTATTAGGCCAGTGCAGTAAAAAAAAATATCCCCAGCTGTCATGTCCAGCAAGGATTGGCTCCTGTCGACTGGCATTTGACAACACCTCAGAGACTTGTAGCCGACAAGGGATCTCCGTATAGAAAATCCAAGTATCCATTTACTCATGTTCTTTCCACAGCATTTACAACAAACACATCAGTATATCATCTATACATCTGCCCTAACTGTTCTGGAGCTCTAAGGTGTTTGTATCTAACCAGATCAAGCTTTAAAATGATAATATTCTACCTCTAAATAAAACTCCTGGCATGACAGAACCTGAAAGCCCTTAAGTTGGTGTTGAGATTCTTGCATTGCAGAGAAAGTATTTTAACTGGTGGTTTTGATGCAGTGGCATAGTGAATAATTCCTGAAAGTAACTGCTTATTGCTCACTGGTCATTCTTTAAAGTTTTAAATTCAAAGTGGGACAGCTTTCTGGAAGATGTGCTGTAAAGGTGAAGGAAAACGTGCTGCATACATGGGTGAACATGTAGTAGACTCAGTGTGTGGAAGTTCAGATTAACTGAATGTGCTTTTGGCTTCAAGCTCAATGAGTCAATAAAGATAACTGCTAATCTGGAGACATTTCATTTCTGAGTCCCTTCATGGTGCCCTTTTTTTTGCCTGCCACTGAGCCACTGTAATACGATAATTCCACTGCTGACAAAGCCTAAATGAAGCCAGCCAAGTTTTAATGCGTAATAGGATTTCCTGGAAGCTTCCTCAGGCTGTCCCCATTTGTATAGCTAGAAGTCCAGATTTGCCAACTTATTAGGTGCCTAAAGAAGCAGTTAGGAATCAATTTTATAAATAATCTAAGGAGGTGCATCATCTTGCTTCTTAACTTTCTGAGGCGCTTTTCAAATATTTCTGTGGTACCAATTCATCCCATCAAACTTCAGACACTTCATTTAGGTACTGGGACAGTGATGTAGTTGCTTTAGATTCCCTCTATAATCTCCAGAAGACAGAAAGGCCTCTCCAGGGAGTGCTTCTACCCATCTTGATTTCAGTCACTCCTTAAGGGTGCCATTATCTCTCCATTGAATAAACAGAAACCCTAGAGTGATCCTTCTCCTAATTTAGGTGTATCAGGGGCCTACCGCTAATTAGAAAAAACGTGGATCTAGGGTTTCTCACTGTATCTTGAAGTGTTCTGAAAATGTGGTCCAAGATGATTTCTTCCTTGAGAAGCACAGAGCACGGGGGTTCATGCATTCACTTTGACTCAAAGAGAAAATTGGCTTCAACTTAAATAGTGGTTCTAACGCTCACTATTGCTCACTTGAGGCGGTTGCACTGCATAGGAGTAGTCATTTCTCCAAAGCTTACATAAAGATCTGTTAGCTCTTTTCCTGGGGAAGAGGGAAGGGCTTAGAACTATATATAGTACTCTCATTAATATTGCATTGCCCTGCAATAGTACTGAGCTCCGCCCCATACCTAAATAACACTTGTCCCATTAAAAAGCATAGGTACATTAAAAAAATCTGTATTACCCTTAAAATGCATATAAGCAGGTGATGACAGCACGTTCTCTTTCTTTGTCTGAGTCTAGTATGCTTTCCTTTTGCTGAGTTGAAATCCCTAGCACTTGTGCACTATAATAATCATTCTTGGAAACGTCTGTCTGAGGGCTGGCTGCTGTCATTACCAAGTTGTGCTGCTAATTGACTTGCATGCTTCCCCTTTGTTTTTATCCGTTGAATCTCTGTATGTCACTAATTCTCTCACCTTTGTATGTCATTAATGCTCTCACCCCCGGCCTTTGTGCTTTGAATTCAAGAGCAGATAATGACAGAAAGATCTGTAAATTAGATGACCTACAGCAATGCCCTTTCCTTATGAGACAGTAAAAAGCATGTCCAACAATTTACTTAAGAACTTGTCAGTTTTCTTTTATACTTCATTCATGGAGCATGTGTGGGAATAAAACACATCATCTCCACATCTCATACAACCATAACAGAAATACAACACAGACGTCAGATTTTGCAAATGGATTTTTTCCCGTTTACCTCCATGCACTTGCCCTCATCAAAACTTTCCTTGACCTCCTGGGAGCCCTTTGCTTTCATACAAAATGGAGACAAAAATGATGCCAAGTTGAAATAGGACTCCCATTTTGTACTTGCGTCAAAAGACTGCCAGCTAGGGAAGAAGAGGGTATCTGGTTCCTGGTATCACTCTTTATACCATGAAGCTGAAGAAAAAATCATCACTGCTGGAATCATCTCTGCCAGCCTCAGCTGAGGGGACTGGCAAGGAGTGAGGTACACACTGAAGGGATGGAGACAGTAGCCTAATTATTTTCATGTCAGTGATACACTGAGTGCACTCAGTTTACCAGGGAATAAACAGAGCTTTCAAGGGGATGGGGACAGCTGAGGAGAATACTCTTTTGATTTACATCTTCCGGCACTCTTGTCACATGCATAAGTGCTATGAAAGCAGCATGTATATGGAAGATGCTTATTGCAGCTGAGAAGACATTACTGGTTTCTTTAAAAACTCAGTTTCACAGGAAGAATAGATCCAGTGTAACAAAGCCCATCATGACTCACTTGCGCAGCGAAAGGTTCGCACTCTAGGAGCTGTTATTATGGTGAGATACAGTTGTTATGAGCTAGCAATACTTCAAAAATGCCTGACTGCCTATCTAAATAGAAAACTTGTGGAGATACAAGTCTCAGAGGATATGCAGTCTACCAATACGTGCTCATCAGTAGCTTGTCCATGTTTGCTTTGGAGTTGTTTGAAAGTAATTGTTTAGGGGGGTTAATTGACTATTTTGTTTCTGTATTTTGGTTCACTTTAAAACGTGTACCCGCTTTAGGCTCTGGTTCATCAAAGCCCAGCAAGGTGCCCTGTGTCTGTAACATCAGGGTAGTTTGCATTCTGTCTTCATCCTACACCCCTCAGTGTCTACATCAGTTTGTACCCTGGCTGTAGTCTGGAGAGAGCCAGCTGGCTCGCAGGGCATGCAGATGCGGGCACGGGCAGTGGGAGTGCAGCTGGCTGTGGTCATGTGGCTCCAGGAACAGGAGCTGAATTGAAGCATGAACCGAGAACAGTGTGGCTGTAGCCACTATGTCTGTCATGAGGATCTCACTTTTGAGGGTTTTGTTTTGTTCTTAATCTTTGCTGCTGAAAGCTTCTGCATAGGCAGAGAAAAAATCTGTGACTCAGGTCAGCCAGCTGAATTGGGAGGAAAGCGCAGGGGAAATTCCATGGAACTGATCAGACTTGTACCACAAGGTCATGTACCAAGAGGTTGTTTAGATAGGGTGTATCTGGCATTTTCTGGATACTTACAGAAATGCAGTGAGCTCACGATACTCAGAATTATTAATTTATTTGAGTGGGTTGGTTTTTTTTTTTTGAACAAAATTGAAATTTATCAGTCATGTTTCATAGCTTTGTCCTATGTTTCCTCTATGGTATAGGTTACATGAGGGAAGAACGATGTTAGAAAGAATACCAGACACAATCCAGTTTAGAAGAGCTTTATGTAGTCACTAAGAAACATAAAATAACACAGATTCCGCAACAAGCGTTGTCCCTATGCCCAAATGCAGGACTCTGAAGGGCAAGGCAATACAGAAAGCTGTGAATAGCACATTGTATGCATTCCTATGCATTACTTATTTTCATTGGATTTATTGCCTTCAATTTCTTAGTAAACTGTTTACAGAAGTTTAATGATGATTATGAGCCACACTTCCATCACTATGTGGTGCTACAGAATTGTCTTTATTTGCATTATGTTGCTGCCTATCAAAAGAACTTTAAGTCTTACTGTTGTGTGATGAAATTGGTATTTGTAACATTTTTTTGTGACTAGATGATACCTTCTTAAACTGACAGTAGGAAAACAAAGTGAAATAGGTTTATCTAAAGTTCAACCTTATAATTTTAGAAAGTTGACTTTGTAGTAAGAGATCGGCTCTTAAATTCTGTAAACTACCTATGCTGAAAAGTAAAATTTTATTAGAGACAGGCAGGGTTGAACACCCTACCATTAACCCACCAGCAAGGCAATTACGATACAGCAAACAAAGAGTCACCTAGTCCAGAATTCAATTTATGCAAGTCAGGTACTACTTTCATACCAAGACCAATTTACAAAATCCAAATACTTCAGAAAAAGAAACAAGCATCAGAAAGTCATAAAGAATTCAAAGTCAAGGTCCCCACAGAAAGCAGCACTTGCTAATAAACATACTTTGTGTTAAGCTGTGCAAGCTATGAGAGCACCCAACATTTGCAAACAAGTGTGAAGGATTACATCTTTTTGCAGAAGTTTGGTAAAAACAGCAGTGTGTACCTAACCTGGGGAAAAAAAAGAGAAAAGAAGAGAAAAGAAAAGAAAAAAGAAAAGAATGATAACAGCATTACATACTCCAGCGGTTTAAAAAAGCATAAAAAATTTTGGTTGATATACAAGCCTTGTTGCTACTTGCAGACTTGACACATTAGTTATTCACATGAAGCCTCTGGAAAAGCAGTAATGTTCTGTTCTTACCTTGAAAATGTGACATATTTTACTTGGTAGAATGAATTGTATTCTAGGCACTTCTTAGATCCATAGCTGTAGGAAGAGTTTCTGCTTGAGATTTTTAACATATCTGCTAGCAAATTCAGAAATTGAACTGTAAAATCCAAAGTACCATGAAGATTTGAAATAGTCTTAATTTTATGTGGTAGTTTAACATCAAGTATCAGAGAACGCAGTTGAAAACACTGCTTATATCAAGATAAGCAATACGGTATTTTTATTTAATTAATGTCTTACGGATCAGTCTCAGTGAAGTGTCACTCTTTGCTTATTCACTAAACAGAGCCACAATGCAAAATAGCATATTGTAAATGAAGACATCAACTGAGAACTGTATTTTCCTGTGGTAGAGGGCTATGAAACGAGCTATTTCATTAAATGTAGCCTATCTTCATCATAAAAATGTCTTCCAGACCTGCACAAATATTTGTGTAATGAGAGAGTTAGCCACAATGGGATTTCACAATTTGCAGCATCAGAATAATGAAAAATATCCCTATTGAATGGAGTTTCAATATATAGTACTTCCCTGGATATTACTCAACGGTAAGAAAAAAGCAATGCAGAACGTGGTATGAGGGGAGTATGCTTACCTGGTAAAGGTTGTGTCTAGATCAGATAGCATGAGATTGGTAATTAAGAATGAGGGGGAGGCCACCAATTTGGTGGGTCAGGCTTTGCACTGAAAAGTGAAATGTATTCAATATTATCCAAACTAGACATAGCTAAACTCCATTTCCCTGTGCTTACTCACATCTTCACGGCTGTGGTCAGTCTTGTGGCTAATGTCTAATTAACAATTAAATAATTGACTCTTGCTGTTGGTATTGGGGTTACAAGAACAGAGGCTTGTTGTAAGCAGGGCTTGTCATAGGCAGGCCGTGCATGCCATGAGGCCTGGCAGTATAGCGGACTAAAGAAAGTTTTAGGTACAGCCTTGACAGAGAGTGAATGCAAGGAAGAACTATTTAACCATTTTTAGTGAATATCAAGTTCTCCTAATTCTAATAAAATTCTGACAGTAGTTCTTGAAGAAACCAGTTCTCTGTAGGGCCTTATTATTGTCACAGAAGTGTCAACATTTGGCTGGATTACTTGAACTTCCCAAGCAGAATATATTGATAGGCACATGGAAATCACTGGTGAGCATTATCACAGAGAAGGTGCAAAGAGCACCGAATGTTCACTTTTTCTTTAGAATGTCATGGAAATGTCTGGCAGATAATTATAATTTGCTTTTCTACAATAACTACTCAAGACTTTTTTCTCTGCCATTATAAGCACTTGGACTAGGAACTGTCAAGCTGAGTTTATTAATCTTAGTGGATGTTTCTGCTTTAAAGTGCTTCAGATGTGTATTTGAGTGAGACAGGTATCTAACAGAGCAGAAGTGTAGAATCATTACCATCTGAAAGTGTCTCAGTGCAGTGTCTCACTGTTGTTAATTTTAATAATTTGGAATAACTTTAAAAACACTGTGAAAAGTGACAAAGCCGAAGGGCATTCAGCTGTCAAATAGCACAGCTTTTGGAAAGGAGTTTGTCCCCCAAAAGAAGAAAAATAACAAGTTCAGGAGTTTTGCAAATGGTATTTCTTTCCATATAGCAATAACTACACTTCTTCCCAATGAAATAGGTAAGAATTGCAGCTGATGTAAATTGGACTCTGTGTGTCCATAGAAAATGAACTACTGGCTTGTAAGTTGGTGTATATAACAAAAGGAAAAAAGTTCTTGTATAAAAGAAGAAAAAGTAATAACTAGAAATTTAAAGACTCATCTTAAAGTTTCAGCATACATCCACATGCCTGCAGCTCTTGGCCTGCTGCCCTTCTTTGAATGAAAGACTTTGTGGGACAAGTGGAGCTGGTCATCAACTTTCACCCCCTGAGATGGGGATGGGAGTAGAAGTCAAACAGATGCAATTTTTACTGCATTAAAACTCAGGCTGGAATCAGGATTTTAATCACATCTTTAATGGAACTTCCAACCTATGGTAACAAGACCTTTCACTCACTGATTGTCTAGCCTCGGCGCATTGAATATGCCAGCTCCATTTGTGCACGGATACCTGGCGAACACTGGGGATCCAACACAACACTGCCAGGTGTAGCATCTGTGTCTGTTAGCAAACACTTCTGTGGCTCTGAGCATCTGTCTCAGAAGGGTTTTTTCAGCACCAGAATGATTCCCAGAAGACAGACAGATGGTACCATCTGTTTAGTCGTCTGATTCCTAGCCTTAGTGCTTGCTGCAATCTCACTGGGTACATCTTTTAGTTAGGAATAACTTGTTCTGTTTATGCTGCCAACTGATTCACATTTAGAATTGTCCTAAAAATTTCCAGGGCCAGTGATCATCTCCCTGCCTCTTTTGTGGTTCTCAGGAAGCTTGTTTTGATGGAAATGAGTCACATCCTTAGAGCGTGCTTCACTCACTACATTGTCAAAGCAGAAACACAGATAAGGAAAAAATGTACTTGGGGAGAGTTACCAGGCCATATACTTAGATGTGACACAAAATCCCTCGAAGCAGACTTAGAAGAGAAAACATTTAATAGTTACCATCTTAGTAAATAGCATAGGAAAAATAATAAATCATACCGTGCTGTGATTCTTAACAATATATGTATCTATTATCCTAGCCTTATCTTCATTTGGTTGCAGTTTTAAGACTTCGCATAGTAGCTAAAAATACGGAGAAACATACTGTAGATTCTTTAAGAGGGGCAATTAGTCTTCTACTGGAGAAATGTCAGATATTGTTTTCCTCCCAATCAGGGCAGTTTCAAGATGAAGCTAAACTGGCTTTTCATTTTCCATCCCAAGTTTCCATGGTAACAGCATGTAATCATCGTATTTGTAAATAGCAACTACCCATTTAACTTCACAGCTACTTTGAACATTTTTTGCCACAGTTTTAACATCCTTGAAATGTCCAACTCTGTCTTCTTACAATTTTACTGCCAGTATATATAATTATTTGGCATATTTCTGTTTATGAAATCTTCAGTGATGTGGTAGCACTGTAATATGTATAAGTGTGTGGGGTGTGTGTGTATAGGCTTGCCGCACGGACACATATATTTATGATGAACATTGTCTGGCAATGGCACATCCCATTATAAACCTTTATTTTTCAACTTCTTATAATTTTGTCAAGTTGAGGCCACTCAGGTTGAATGCCATTCAGCCCAATTTACATTCCAGAGATTTCTTTTGTGCTGATAATTTGAAGTTTCAGCTGACTTTTTTCAACTGTAGCCAAGACTGTGGCTATGGAAGAAAACATTTTGCCTTCATGGAGAAGATCCTTACTGCTTTTTCGGCAAGCCCTGAAACAGGGCTGTAGAGCATGTGGATGATGCCTTGCTGTCACAGACACAGCTTTTTGCTGTCCTACTAAGAATTAACCCAAATTTGGCCAAGTTTTAATCCTCTGAAAAATTTCATCTCTCATATAGGCAATCTTGCCTTCCTAAAATTCATAGCTTGAATTTGCCAATGTTTCTATGTGCATAAAGCACAATTTAGTCCCTGAGAACTCCTACGTGCTAACTGGCTGCATGTGTGCCATCCCCAATTGACTGAGCGTGCACCGGTCTACTGCTCCAGGGCTGAATGACACTTGATCTCTAACTGCTTTTGCTTGGGTTCAGTGTAGACTGAGGACAAGAAGTGAAAGCAGAAACAGAGGGAAAGAGAAAGGGAAAGGGAGAAGGACTCTTCTGTGAGACCCGCACATATGGTTAACATTAAACAGGTACTTAAAGGCTTTGCAGAGTACGGATGCAGTGCATGTTTTTAACAAAGCCATTTCCCGAATCTCTCAAATAGCATCCCTTGCCAACTTAGTCTCTTTCCCATTTCCACCCTATCTACCTTACATCCCCAGAACACCGCTTCATCTGGAATTAAAAATCAAGAATATAGCTTTTGGTTTTGACCTGAGTAAGCGGTCTGTATTGGAGTCTTGTCAGTTGTTTTCCATTAGGAGAAACTGAGAATGAAGTAGGGTATTACTTTCACGTAGCCCTTTTTTTTTTTCCAAAGAATATACGAAGGTCCATTTCCTTGGGCACAGGAGGAATTAAGCAAAGACAGTTTCTTTACTCATAGTATCTAGTCTCTTCCAGTTAGCAGCTGGCCAGACAAGTTCATTCTGTTCATGATCCTAAAGCTAGTCCTTACAGCCACTTTACCTTTCTCTGGCTCCTCTGCCAAATCCTCTGGTGTTGTAACTGTCCTGGACAGGCACACACAATGCTATCAAACTGTATCAGCCTGCCTACTGCTGCACTTGCGTACTGCTGTCAGTGAAATCACTTCACCCGCACAGCTTGGGATTGCTGAGCACTCCTGTATGCAGTCTGTATTTTGGGTGGTGGCACTTAATGTTTCCATGGTCTGTTCCATAAAGAAATGCATGTTTCCTATATTTATCCTGCATAAAAGACAACTGTTTATACCCATGAATTCCAGAACATAGCCCTCACTCACAACAGCAAATAATTTTTAAGAAAAAGAAAAAATAGCAACAGAAAAATCCTTGCAGGTACACCAAAGTTAAACAATTACATTGTGCAAAAATGCATTCATGTACTGTTAACAAGAATTACCAGCATAAGGTATATTTGAAACATGCTTAAAACTTAGGAATACCAGAAAAATATTCATGTCTTCTCTTTTCTTCCTTCCAGATTCTAGGAAATAATCCTAATTTTTTCAGACAGACTTTTGAACTGAAACAAATACCTTTTGGTGATTTCTGCACTAGTACTGTTACCTAGTTTCCGGTTGGCTGGAACATGGGCAACACAAGCTCGTGTCTGTCTGCAAAAGTCTCTGTAGACTCAAGCTCTTAACTTCTTGCTGCTTGATTTAAGTCATTCTTTGTTGTAGTGTCTGGAGAAATAAACAGAATCAGGAATTGATGACCTTAATAATAAATAAGATCAAATATACTCTTTCACTTTAGTAATGAACAAATGAAAAAGGGTGCATAAATTAATAGATATTTTTAATATATCAAAGTGGTAACATTCTTTTTCTTTCCTTCTTCACAACACTGAATTAACCCTACTTCTCTTTCTTCTGCAAAACACTGGCATCAAACAAAAAGCAACAGGTCAGTGACAGGGAATACAAATTGGCTTCCTTTTCCAAGTGCTATTATTCTTACTCTTGATTCTGGCAAATATAGGACAAAATTGAATATAGTATTCCATAACACTCTCTGGGAATTGTAAAATATTCTACTGATACCAGTTTGAATGATGTTAAACATTTATCTGTAGCAGTTTACTTATCTTGAAGTTGGGGGGGGATTCTAACTAGTTCTATGTAGAATTTTTATTGTTAAATTCTAACAAAAGAATTTGTCAGTTTTATTTGTAGAGGCTGATGGCGACTTACAGCACTATAAAAACAGAGCAGGTGTTCACTCTGCCAGAACAACTGCTAATGGCCTATAGGTCTGGGAAGTCTCTCTCCTCTGCTTTTGAAACTGAAGAAGATTATTACAGTGCTTTCAACAGTATTCAGCAAAACTGTAGCTGATGATTTGCTACATTAAAATAAGTCACAACAGTAACAAACATTTGTAAAGCCCCACTAAATGCCACAATGCAGTGGTCCATGTTGTAAGCTCTTACTAATAGAAACATAGGAAATATGTGTTTCCTTATTATTTGCTCTACCTTTGAGCAACTATATACCTAGTCTACAAAAGCTGTCCACATGTTTATCAATAGGACACAGTGGCTTAAAATCTGCCTCCATTTAGTGGAAAAGAAATCTAACCAGTAGATTAAGGATTTTACCTTGTAGGTTTATATTTATCTGTGTAATAACAGAGTAGAGTTGAGCTGATTTATGAGACCTTGATATTTACATACATTCCAAATTCTGTTTTAATTTCATGTCTGTCTTTAATTTTGTAATTCCTAACTTTCAGATGTTTGTTTGGGATCATTATGAAGTTCTTATCATGTTTTCTGTCGCACATTTTCAATCCCCACTATGATGGAAATAGTATTTTGTCTCATTATTTAACTACATATATTAATTACTGTTACCATATTGTGCTTCGGAATTAAGAGCCAAGTTGACTGCCTGTAAAAAAACCCATGTATATCATGGAGAAGGATATGCTGCAGCATAGCATACTTTCCTTACATTAGCTATGCATAAAGTAGGTATGCACTGAGTGAAAATACTTTTGATGCCCATAAAACAGAATCAAAAGTAATGGTTCTACTGAATAATAAATCTTTCATGTCTGAATTTGAGTTAGATCTGTGCTACAGCTGGTGTCCACATGGACTATTTTTCTCAGAGGCTTTTGTGTACCTGGTGAAGGTACCTGTGATGGACTTGTCATTATAGAAAAGCATGTGTCCCATACAGAAATCCGCAAGGAATTAAACTCTCATAAAAAGGGAATGTGTCCACTATTGAGAAAGGGAAAGAGTCAGGGAAAATAGCATTCTGAGATATTTTCATATGGTTGATGTGTCAGCAGGGTTCTGGCAGATGCCCTCAGAAAATCAGAACACATTTGCACATTTCTTCATCCGCTTAACACCTTTTGAATTGTCTTTGTCACCCAAAGTGTTTGATCAAAAAAATACACTTTTGAAGACTTTTCATGATGGGAGAGAGTGATAAGGCCTACAGAGATGGCATTTTGATCTTGTGGAAAAAAATAAGAAGGAGAAGCATGAGAATTGCTTCTGAATGGTGAAGAAAGGGGTAAAAATGGAAGAAGCCAAAAATGAGAAATGCTTGTGAATATTTTTATAGCATTTACCAGTCTTACTGAGGGCAATCAAAACTGCCTAAAATCTACTTTTCACTCAAGATACCAACTCTTACAGGTATTTTTTAATTACAGGCTCATTTGAGACTGCTGAACAATATAGACAAGCTATTAAAATGTACCCTGAATTAACGTGACCCTCCACGCATCTCCGTTGTATGCTCTTACTTGCATGCCAGTAAGTTTTGCTTCCTTTAGAATGTGTATTATGGGTTTGAGATACACAGACAACACAGTTCAAAACCACCAAAAAACACGAAACAAAGTATTAAGAAGACAGTAAATGACTATCCATCTGTTTGTACAAAACTGGAAAGCAGTTACCCAGATCAAAATAATTGTCGTGCTGTTGCAATATCTTCCAATTGCCACTGGGTGGTGGCTATCCAAGTCAGGTATCTGCCTCTTCAGGGCAAGTCCCTAGGTATTGCGGATGCACAGATTTCCAGAACAGTTCAAGCAATTCCAGAGACAGATGATAGCAGAGGAAATTCTCAGCAGTGCAGAATAGTGGGGGGTGGGGTGTTGGGTGTTTCAAATATTATGGAATGTTCCACAAAACATAAGAATTAATTTTGGAGCAAATATCATCTCACTGTAGATGGTATCTTTCCCTGTAGTGCCTTTACCATCACTTCCTCATTACTGAAAATTGAGTCCCCTCCAACAGATATATTGAAGTGTCTAAGACTACATCTTCTCAAGCAATTTTTTTGTATCATTAGTGTGGTTACAGCAGTTACGACCTCTCATCCCCCAGGTAGGCCTCTCTCCTCTTACCCAAACCACACTCGGAGGAAAAGTATTGCATTGCAGTGCTGGAGACAGTATTTCTGAGTCACCATTATACACTTTCCTGTCTAGATATTAATGGTACCATTCTTTTTGTAATGCAGCTAGAGTCAATCCACCAACTCTCCGTTTATTGTAGTATTCCTCTGCGACTGACCAGCATGATTGATGAATGTCAGTTCACATTTCTGGAAAGCATATTACAGTAAGAGGGAGACATCTGAGGATAATTAGAAAAGAGCAAGCTGTCCTACCTGTCATAAACGTCAGCAAGCTGTGAATCAATTTGCAATTCTGCTACAGAGAACATTATCACTTCTACATTTTACTACTGAAACTATGACATTGTACAAGAGAAATATGAGAAGGTCTTCAGCTTTATTATTTTTTAAAAATAATTTCCATCTTTTTGTAATTTTTTTCCAACCACATTTACATGTTTGTATTTTACTGGTTGACAGGGGTTGCACACCATACAACCGATATATAGTTAATAGATGAGACTAGTAATTGTACAAACCAGATAGCAATTGGCTTATTAGATGTGCTCCCAGCATGTTAAGAGTTCAGATTGTTGCTTTGTCATCTCTTTGGTATCAGGTTTTTGGTTTGGATGGAATATTTTCCACCATGGTGTATGGTGCTACACCATGAGACAAGTTTAAACTTACAATTTAGGCATAGTTTGCAGAATGCCACCTAGCATAATGGTTTTTAATAATAATGCACGGTGGAATAACAGAAAAGGGTGTTAATTGTATTGCATATCCCTAAGCAAGGGAAATTTTAGTGAAACTAGTTACCTGAGTTCAGCAGGTTTCTGAGGTGCCCTGTAACGTCAGGTAAGCCTATGGATGCCGGGCCCATTTCTGCAGGCTGTGTATTGGCCAGGGCTCAACCTGTTGTACTGGAGGCCTTCTTTAAGAAAAAGCTGATCTGGTATCTTTTATTGTCGTCCCTTTGGGATTTAAGGAGTTGTTGGTTTATCCATAACATTTGTCTATCCAGACTGGCAGTTTGTTACAGCAGCAGGGCTGCTGCTCAGAATAGCCCTGCAGTGTGCGATCACCAGTTCTCACCAGAAATACGACGCTTGGCCATTTGCCTCTTACCTGTTGCAGTTTGTTTGCTTTTGATGCCAGTATCACTCTCTCCAGCAGCACGCTGGCTTATGTATTCATGTGCAACCTAGGATCCATTAATAATGTATGTGCTGTCATGCTGGCAGTTCACTCTTGTAGTAATAGTCACGGTGCCCGTCAAGAACACCTCTGAACTAATGGCACTGTTCGTACAGACTTTTCCTGGACAAATCCTCTCTGTTCAGGCCGCCTCCAGATGCTCGCAAAGTTATGTTTCCTTAACAGTTGTTGAACAGTGCTGGGTATTGTCTTGGCTTGGGCCTTTACCACAAGTGCATGCAGCTTCATGTGTCATTTTTTTAAGGACCAGCAATATGAATTCTGCATGGTTGTCACTTTGGTCTCTTGCTGCATCTTCAACGGCCACAGTCTCTGGGCAAAATTCATCTACTATACATTGCTATCTTGTCCCATCCTCAGCATGGGATGGGATGAAAAGATTAATTCTAGATCTTTTAAGATGAGAAGTCTGAGTGCTTTGTCCGAGGATGAAATCATGACCTTGACAGGTGTGGTTAGGTCTAAGAGTTGCAAGGTTGGCTTCTACCCATCAGTTGGAGGATGGAGAGTGAGTTAAAAAGCTCCCTGAGCTAAAATCATAAAATCTGTTTAAGCTTGCCTTGCTCATCTGTTTCAGTTCTGTACTGAGTTCAGTACAGTTCAGATTTCTAGTAAAGTTTCATGGGTTTGCCTGCTCTGAGCAAACAAAAACTACTGAAAAAGTAAAAATTTTCATGAGGAGTTACTGCATTCACAGAACTACTGTCCAGATGCCCTACTTAGTTACTGGCACTCTTGGACGTGCTGTTTAAGCCATCTATCTTTTTCCTCCCACGTTTCAGTTCAGACAGATCTTCAACCTCTCCGTTCCGCCACTCACTTGTTTTTGCAGCGCGGTTCAGCACATGTGCCAGGCAGCCTGACAGAGGTCGTCTTTATTCATTGTCTGAGCTCAGCAGATCTGACGTGACCTTTCTCACTACACAGCAACTGTTCTGTACGGACTTGGCCCAGCTCCTCCCCAAAGCCCATCTCCCCACACCATCAGTGGAGACTGGAGTGGCACAGTGGAGACTGTCACGCCCAGTATGTCATCCTTCCCCCGCGCACCCAGGTAGACCCAACAGTGGTTAGTTCTCAGCAGTTTTGCGGGCAGAGCACGCTACGTGGCTTGAAGGTGGCCAAACCCCACAGGACCCCTTTTCCAGCAGGGACTGGGGCTGTGCGGGTGCTCGGCCAGGCCCTTCCACTGGGTTCGTACAGTGCCAGACCCCGAGCAGCCGGGAGCGCTCGCCACAGGCAAAGCCCGTTCCGAAGGAGGAAGTATTCAAGGCCGCAGGGCAGGAACAGCGTTGTCAGGGCCAGCAGGTGCAAAGCGCTCCATCCCCTGGGCCGGGAGCTGCGGCGCCCAGAAAAGACGAGCACCGCGGGGCAGCCCTGGCCGGGGGCTTCCCCCCCCAAGGAGGGAGGTGAATCATAAAGGTTGGAAAAGACCTCTAAGATCATCGAGTCCAACCGTCAACCCAACACCAACATGCCCACTAAACCATGTCCCTAAGCGCCTCATCTACACGTCTTTTAAATACCTCCAGGGATGGGGACTCAACCACTTCCCTGGGCAGCCTCTTCCAA
>NW_008795907.1:2152769-2217906 GCF_000699145.1 Aptenodytes forsteri | reverse complement strand
GGGCTAATTGAGGAGGGAGCCCGTTACCAACCGCCTCGCGGCACCGGTGCAGGCAGGGCCCGCGGCCGCCCTGGGTCTCGTCCCCTTTTGCTTTTCTGTCGCTGCCGGGAGCTCAGGTTACCTTTGTGGGGTAGGTTGTTTTTGAATGCAGGGGACGTCTTTAATGCTGGTTTATTGGTGTAGGCTGAAGATCGTCCAGTTGATGACTTCATAAAAATTCAGTATAGCGTCACGAGGGGATCAGTCGGTTGGATTTTCAAATGAATAGTATCAGTAAGCTTCAGCTGCATGCGAAAGGCTGCGTGCAGCTTGCCTGCTGTATCTGCCCAGTTACCTTTGTATCTGTGAGCTGGAGGAAGGAATAAAATTTTAGTTATCTGTAGCTTCTAGGAAGAGTTGTGAGACAAAAAGAAAAAATGCCTGGTGCAAACCATGCTTTCGGTGCTTCTCTAGAACGTTTGGAACCAAACCATAAACACTGGTCAAATGATGAAATCTGTGCTCTGGGAAATGTAAAAAGCTGGGGTTTATGTAGGGGGTGGTATACAACTCTCAGCATGAGAAGAACTGGATTTAATTTGTTCTTAAATGTTCAGTAGTAGTGTACGTGTTACCTAATTTGACTAGACTTTCTGTCTGCTCTAATGTGATTTCACTGTAAGATGTATAATTATTAGTGTCACAAAACTTCCATGCTCCTATAACGCACACTTCCTAACCTGTACTTTTTGTGGTAGTAATTACGCACTTCAACTTTCAGGTTAAAAAGTAGGAGGAATTAAGAGGCTTTTGGAGATTCTATCTGAGTTTGCAACTTGTGACAGTTTCATCTTATTGCAGAAAGGAATATGGAATAAACTGAAAATGAACTTCCTGAAAAAACGCTTTGTAGGATAAAAATTTACCAAGAAGCAGAGCTTCAGGATTTAACCAAAAAGTTGTGAATATGATTCCTTCATGTAGTGAAGTTTTTTATTCTTCCAATTTGATTTTTTTTTTCCTGTTTCTCATTAAGGGGATTAACTTCCCCTAAATTTGGCAATAGACAGGCTTCTAAGATTCTTACTGTGGGGGACCGACGATTTCGCAGCACTACTCCACTTCTTTGAAATAAGAATGTACGATCTCAAAGTTATGCAGGAGATCCAAGGACTGGAACTGACAACTTTTATCCCCTTGTGCAGTATCAACAACAGAAACTGTAGGCTTTGAGAAATGCTGGGCCATTTGTTTAATCTTTCCATAGGTAGTGGGTTTTTTTGAAGAAAAAAGGTTTTGGTAATGTTCTGGTTTTTTGGAAGAATAGAACAATGCCACTAATGTACAAATGAAGTTGGTTCATGAGCAGGATCTTAGTATTAAATTTTTGGTATAGGTTTTCTTTTTGTGAATGACGTATAGAACTAATTCTGTTGAATCTTTAATATATAATCATATTGTCTCTGTCCTTACTGATACTGGGTACAAGTAGCATTGGTGTTAATGTATGTGAATTTCAAATCTGTTATTCAACAAAAAAAAAAAGGTAACAACAAACCACTAGTAGAATAGGCTTATGGATGAGAATTGTATTCATTAGAAAGGATTAAAAAGTCTAAACTGCTCTATTCCTTTGTAGTCTTTAAAAAAAAAAAAAAAAAAAAAATTGGACACAGAAAACATAGAAGGGTGATTGCAGGTGTCTCATTCTTTCTCTTTTATGACAAGAACATCTTGTAACTCGAGCAGGGAAGGAAGACTTGCATGTGAATGATGTTTCCAGCTTTGTATTTTACTTTGTGTGAACTTTGGGCAAAGTTGTTAATTGTCTTTTTCTAGGCTGTGGTTCTACAACTTCAGTCAACTTCACTATCCAGTCCTGCTCCCTTCCTTGCATTGGAACTGGTGCTGTCTTAGCCATTTGGTAATGTGTCTCAGCTCTCTCAAGCTGGTAGAAAGAAAACATAGCAACCCTCTGCCCAAAAAACTCCCAGCAAAACCCAGAATTCTGCCAACCGACTTAGCTGATGTAACTTACTGAGGGGTTAGAGTGCCAGTGCTGGGAGCGGGATTGCTTGCCAGAAGCATGGCAGTTCTGTGTAAGCATTGATTCCAGCTGGCTTCAATCGTGGACTACCATAAACCCATGCCCTGTTCTGAACAGGGCTCATGCTTGCTTCCTGGTAAAATTCAGTGACCTTTTTTGAGGTCTTGGATGAATGGAAGAAATGAAGCACGCGCTACCTGCAAATACCAGTGCAGCGTGGGAAGTGTTGTTTTAGACTTTACGAAGTCTTGAATGCCTGCTGATATGAGCCCTCTTTTTTTAAAGTAATTGTGACAAAAGTGCTTGTTCTTTGGCCTAGGATTTGCATCAAAGGGCCTATTTTGGTGGCTGAAGTTTTAACAGAACATAGTGCAACTGAGACTTCAATCATTGTCAGTTACTTGAAGAGAAGAAGTGTCCTGAACTATTTTCTTTGTTACTTAGCAGTGGAAATGACTTTTTTTACATTACAAACTACCAGACTTTTAGGAATTGCATTTTACTTATATTAAGCTTTGACTGGAAATCAAATGGGTAAAATGTAGAACATTAAGATGGTAATTACTTTGTTAAGGAATTGTATGTAAGCGGAAACTGGGTTGTTTGTACAGTTTCATAGTGAACAGCATTCTAAAAGTATTCCAGGATGGATAGATGTTAAATGCTATAATGACTTAGTGTGAGTCTGCTTAAGTTCCAAGAATGAAAGCATTAGTGAACCACAATAGTGTATTTTAAGCAAGGTACTTAAGGGAGATTCTTCCCCATAGAATTTGATATTTGATAGAATTTGATAGAATTGTCATAAAATGAGCACAAAGTGGCATTCAGAAGATCTTGTTCTGATAGTGTTTCTGCACAACTTTGAAAATAAATAGTAAGAAAATAAATCTGTTAGAAAGGAATATGCAGTTTGTTTTGCAGTATTTGCATTGATCTGTGTTCTTTTTGCATGCATCTCTGTAAAATGATTTTTAAAAGCAGAATTTCCTAGAAACGTGCTCATTCTCAGTGTAGCAGGAAAAGCTACATGCAAAAGCGTATCTAATTCGGAGTGCTGGAGCTTCACCATCAACAGCGGTTGGCCTTTGTGCTCAGCTTCCTGAAACATGGATTTAAGAGGAGGACAGTTGTCCTGGTATCTGTCCCAAGATGAGATTTAACAGACTTGATCAAAACTGAGTTTGATTGTTAGGCTTTGGCAAGAATGAAAGGTGAAGCATTTGTGCTTCCCAAGCATGCTTGCATAGTCTTTAATCGGAGCATCTTTAATAAGTATGATTACCTTCATTTCAGCTGAAAGAATTAGTTGACTGTAATTTATATACAGTTGACTCTGTGCAATTTATATACAGATGATGCACAGCAGACACTTATTTGCATATACATTAACATGAGAATGCTTTGGAGGGGATGCCAGCAAAAAGGTTGAGAGCCACGATTCTTTGGGTTCACTTTATACTAGTTTCCCTAGCGTTTGATGTGGACTTTAAGCGTTACAGGGAAGCGGACTGCAAGGTTCTGTATTTCAATATAACAGATGCCCTTCCAAGTAAAATTACGGTAAGAGTGGGATGATTGCAACCACTGGGTAATACTATATAATTATACTTACACATGTTGGGTCCTTCAGAGAAGACCTGAAAATAATTATTTTTAATTAGAAGTGATCTGAAGTTTTGTCTGCATTACAAAAGCTGTAAGCACTGTTTGTAGGCTGGTGGAGCTCTACTTGGATTTCAGTGGTGAAAGCTAGAGTGTGAAAGCAAAAGTGGTGAAAGTACGTACCTGTTCAACCAAAGTTGAATTAATGTGTGTGTGTGTACACACACAAATTTTGAAGTATGGATGCATTTTAAGTGGAAGTTGACATTGTTTCCAGTAAGAGGCAGCTTGCAGGCTCCCAGTGCCATAGGTTTTTTCCCCCTTACTTAAGTGGAATTCCTTTCTCTTAATCTGCACTTTCTTTGAGATCAAGTCTGATGAGTTGTCTGACCTTTTCTATTCATTTTCTGTACCTTTTCAGCTTTGTATGGCTTCTGTTTAAGTAATCCCTCAGAATGTACGTCCTTGTGTTCTTCTGCAGTCACCAGCTACTAATACTTCTAATAGTTGGGTGGTGTTCTTATATTTTACCCAAATATTCGCAGAATGCTCTGGCTGGTTTTCCAGTCCTCTTTCTTTCTTTCTTCTCATTGCCATTCAGAATGGTGAGAGGGTTACAGGGTCTTCTTTCCTCCTAATTGCTGTAGAGACTGCAAGGAGGAGCAGCATATTTGTAGGGATATGGGGGTGTGGGAGAGTCCTGTTTGTATTTGAGTGGAAGGATATATCCACCTCCCTTAAGACTTTTACCCCACAACTCAGAAATGCTGAAACTGAAGTAAAGCTTGAACCTCTTACGGATTTTGTAAGTTTAGAGACAAAATGTGACAAAATCAACATTGAAAGAGGAGCAGAGATGTGAATGAGAAGGAAATGCAGGGAAATATTAAGGGAACAGACTGAAAGTTTTCATGTAAATGAGAGTTCTTATTTAGAAAGGAGGATACATAAAAGAAAGTATGGGGAAAAAAGAACAGTCTTGCTACAGTGAAATATTAGTCCAGCAAAATATGCTTGTTGGTTATGGTGCAGAAGAGTTAATGCTATTAAAACTCCACGGGGCTTCAGTGGAATATAATGCTTTATACTTGAAGATGACTAGTTTGCTGTAGAACATTTCCAAAGAGATTTGTGTCAAACTCTTTTTTTGATGTTCGTCAGGTGATTAAAACATGCTGCTCTGGGGAACTTTCTCGTACTATGAGATGTAAATGGCAGGTTGTTTGTTTTTTAACTCATTCTTAATGGATTCTGTTGTGTTGATATGCAATCAAGTATGAAGCTGGAAAAAGTAAAAGCAATTCTATTTAAGATAGTATTATTGCAAAGGGGGTGTGGGGGGGAGGGAGTCCAAGAAACTGGTGAATCTTGTAATTCTCTTAGAGCGAGTTTTGAGTGTTTTGTGAAACTTGATAAACTTTCTCACAGTGTTTACTTTCTGATTTCCTAATTTTGCACAAATGTTTCTCTTACTTCTGTTGTGTACTAGGTGCTGCTAAAACTCTTGGCACAGAGCTGTTTTTAGTGTTACTTTAAAAAGCAAACTATTTATGCTTTATACAGTCACTTAACATAGGTTTATCAGTGCAGCTATACTGATAAACTTAACTCAGATTCCTGCCATAACGTATTCTGTAACTAAAGTAGTGCATGCATAATTATGACTTTTTCTTGCTTCATAAACTTTATTTACAAAATTCTGTTAAACTATGTTAAACTGCTTAACACAATGTTCATTTAAGTAAGACAGCATCTCAAGATGTAGAAGAGGAAGTGACTCAAGTATCAGATACTAACAGTTAATAAGAAAGTCTGGTTTCATAGTGTGCCCTCCTGTCTTGCTGTCGGAGGCTATTTGTAGTGAAAAGTGTGCACTTGCAGGAAGAGAAGTGGTAAATGTAAACATATACAGAAAACCAGATGATTGACAGTATTGGGGTTAAAATACAGGGATTTTTTTTCTAAAATATTAGAAAAGTAGGTGCAAACAGTACTCTTATAAGAGGCACCTGGTGGGCTTGCTTGTGAGCTGTGCTGCAGTGATTTATTTTCCTAGAAGTACATAGGTGTACTAGAAAAATTTGAGAAGCATCTTCAATGCCATTTTATTTTCCTTGGTGTTCCTTTTTAGAACTGGGGATTTTGTTTTATTCCTGCCAGTGATGCTAGCTGTAGGTGCCTTTTTGGTGCGTGAGTACACAATTCAGAAATGACTGGACCCAACTGTCAGCTTGTCATAGGCTCTGAAGAACTTAGCAGCAAGTAAACAAATAAATAAATGTGAGCTAGCTGTCTAATACAGAAAATCTTTTGCCACTTACTTCTGTAATACTTGGGCTGTTGACAGTGGATGAATTTGGTGCTGGTAAGGGACTGGAATCCCAGGCTTGAAATGGCAGTGGTAATAGACCATAAGTATTTGCATCCCTTGGCTAGATGCTTTAGGAAAGAAATGGGAAGAAACCAAGATTGCTAGAATGTAGATAGGTAAGTGATTGACAGATGATAGATGACATGGGGGGAGAAGTCCAACACATGTGAACTCCTGCAGTGGGTTATAGATTTGCATGCCATGGGGGAGCTCTTAGGGATGGAAATGTTTGGAAAGCATGCTCTGCAACAGGGAGTGTTTCATCCCTGAGACATTCTGTAGCCGATTGAGCGCTGTGATGCTTTGAAACTTACTTCTGCAGTGACTAACTCTTGCTTGTAGCTACATTTTTAATGTTGGTGAGTAGTGGAATTGCTGCTTTTTCCTCTGTTACTTTTTCTTCTGATATGCTTTCCCCCATTTCCAGTTCCATTTTAGTTGCTGAGATTTAAAGCTTTCCCTATACTTGAGTAAATACTTTTTTTTTTTTTTTCCCCCTCCTGGATTCAGTTACTGAAATCATGAATCCTGTGTATAGCCCTGGATCTTCTGGGGTTCCCTATGCAAATGCCAAAGGAATTGGTTATCCAGGTAAGGAACTCTGTTTTTTTTAATGAGTTTCAGTTACACTAATCTTTGTAATCAAGAAGAAATAGTCACTTATGAATGGCTTCATGTATGGTAATCTGTTTTGGGATTTGGGTGGGGTTTTTTAAATGTAAAAAGTGACATTTCAATAGTGATGTTAGTTGTTCTGTTATATTTCTAACTTCAGTATCTCTTCCAAAGCAGCTTATTTCAGGAGCTCTAATAATTACGCCCTGCAAGAAGAGGAGTCAGTCTATTTCTGCTGCTAGTTGGCTGGCACTGTTAACCTTTCTATCCTCTAATTCTTGTTCATGCTGTTTTATGACTGCCCGAAGCATAGCATCAAAGGTGGGACCAAGAAAATGGCCAAAAAATGTTTTAAAAACAGAAATTAAATGTATTTCTTGCTTTCTCTGCTTCTCATTTGGCTTCAAGTTTCTCACTAGAGTTTTTTCCCCCTCATCTCCTAATGTGTGCGTGTGAGCAGGCTTCATTTCTGATGTCCCCATAGTTCAGAAGTTGGATAAGGCAATAATTAGATTTGGACAGCATTTTCCAGGAAGGCCGAAGAGAAGGGCTGTGTGCCTCTGTGAGGCATTTCAAGCAGTATGTCTTGATGCAGTCTTTTTTTTCCCCGGTATCTGCGGGGTAAGGGAATTACTCCATCCTGGGAGAGGCTGGAGGGTCTTTCAGCTCGGATTTTATGTATCATAACCAATTAAACTTTTGTAGCTTTTACAGGGAGGCTGTTTTGTGATTCAGTTGATGTCTGTGCTGGGAGCTAGAAATCATTATGTGCCACTGTACTGTATTTTCCTACTAGTATTTACAGTTTTTAAATTTGTTTTTTGGCTTAGGTAGTGTACTGGAGTTCCTGTTTTCCTGTTCCACTTTTCTCTGTTCCTTCTTCTAAATACTGGTGCATAAATGAACTTTCTTTACTGTTGACTTGATCATCTCAAACCTTTTAATTTTTATTTTTGCTTTTCAGGTACTTTTAATTTTTTCCTCAATCTAGTGTACCTTTCTTGATTCGTACAGTAATTACAAGGGGAAAACACAGACCATGTTGCAATGTTTTTAAGTCTATTGAGTGACTGAAATGGTGCGGTAATAAATTGTAAAGCTGATGATGTGTAACCATAAGTCCCGCAGGATGGTTTTATTCTCTGTAACTGTCTTAGTTATATGGACTGCAGCAATTTTACTATAAGGCAAGCAGCAGTGGTTTACTAATTAATATCAGTTACAGTAGAATTATTTCTATATTCATAATAGATTGCTTTTTCAAGGCTTTCTTTTGCTTTAGATAAAGATTATTATGAATTATTTAAATATAACTTTGTATTTTTATCTCTATTCAAATGAAACCCTGGTTAATATAAATCTGTGTTTAGAAAATGTACTTACAACCATTTACACATTGCATTGAAGCTCTTGTTTATACTAATCTAAGTGGTACCTTAATTTACGTAGTAAGATATACTACTGTAGATTCATAAATAGCAGTTTAAACAACATTACAACTTCTAATCTTTTATTCTACTGTTATAATTCAATATGTAGTCTAATATATATATATAGGTACGGTATATTTGCCAGTCTTTACTTGGTTGTAAATTAGCATAACTAAAATATGTGGAATTGAAGTAGAATTGTTATAGAAGTGCCTTAAATGTCATGCTACAAGTTGATCGCTCAAAATTCTTCCTTACAGCAGTCAGTCAGTCAGTTTACACAACTGTGACCCTTGAATTCAGCTTGGTCCGTAAGTTCTACAGTGTTACACTGTTACAGATAGTTTGCTGAGCTGCCTGGTTCGTGCTTAAAGATCATGGGATAAACATGAAACACATTCTCTAAAACAAAAAGTAGACTTGCATTTTAGGATTTTTTTTTTTTAAATTGTTTCATGACTAAGTCTCCCTTCTTTGCCTCTCCTAATTTAAAAGCTACAGATTCTCCATTCACAATCATTGAATTTACATTGGTTGCATGGTAATAGAAAGTAATGAACTTACCGCTATGTGGAATGTATTATTTAAAGGCACCATGTTTCTAAAGCTGTTGCATATTTAATAGCTGTTTATATTATACTACACCTATTTGAGGTTGTTGGATGGGTTTACCGTAGCAAGGAATCAATATCCAAATGTTCTCACGTGGATGAAAGTTCTGTGTAGAAGTTAAAACTGCTGCTTGTCGTAGTTGCATTTTTCACAAACGACTTGATTCTTGAGCAGCTCAGAATGCTCTACTGTTGAGCTAAACCTGTGAAGAAAGAACAGAGGACTGAAAATGTATACAACATAAATAATGTTGCGGATGTGTAGTCAGTTTGAGTAACGTGTAAAGCTGTACTAAAGCTTTTCACTAGCAGCTTGTGAATTTGAAATCTTAAGAGCTATTTACACTCTGAAAAGTTGTTATGAATTGGATATGTTATTTTTACCTTTGATTTTTAAGCCTAATGCTTTTCTTAGTCTTAGCCATGCTGACCACCTAATAGTAGTGCCAAGTGTATGTCACTTGATATGTTTACAGAGTGCTTTACAAAACTAGGTTAGCATATATAGTCCTGAGCTAAGGAATTTTTATTGTTAGGAGTAATTGCTAAGGACTCTGGGATTTATAGCAAAATAGAAACCCTTCAAATATGAATAGCCATTTAAAACTAGCAGCTTTAAGCCTGACAGTGAATATGCAAATAGTAATTGACTTATATCTGGAGAAGTTGAAATCTTTATATCTTGATAACAAAATGTGGTAGTAACTCTGTCTTTCTAAATACAGACATTACTCAGTTTTAAAGTTTGGAATAATGTAAATAAGCTCCTGGAAAAATTAATAGCTATGATTAATTCAGCAATTTCACTTACTACAATCTAAACAAACTTTGTATCTTTTAAGTAACTGTAGCTTCTGCTAATGCTGGTTTTTGCCTTGTGTTGGAGGCCAGTATATTGCGATGTTAGTTCAGCCATAGTGGTTCTCGTATTCTGGTGTAGAAGTGTTTACCTACCACTTTGCCGATACCTCGGTGAATCACTTGTTACTGTTAACTGTCATAGTACATGCCTGAAACTGGTGAGCTTGTTTGATACCTGAGTGTAATAACAAATCTTTGTCAAATGCAACAAGCGTTTTAGACTACCTAAGGTTGCTTTGTACTCTCTACTTGTGATATCTCTGATCTGGAGAGTCAGAGTCACTCTGACTTCTAGGGATTTATTTCTGTGAAAAAGTCCCTTCAGATAAATATTTTATGTACATCAGGTCTTAAAACTTGCGGGGGAGGAGGGTTGGATAGTTGCACAAAACTTTGTTGTCCAACTAACTTAAGAGTTACTTGGCCAACTTTGAGACTTGCTGAAACAGGCATGTAAGGGAGAATGGCACTTGTGACTCCTTAGCTGTTCCCTACATCTAGCATTCAGCTTCAGGTGGCTTGAGAGAAGAGGAGCCCGGTGTTTTAGTTGAGGAGGTGTGATTGAAGGCCATCTGTTAGCTCATCTCAATTAAAAGATGTACAGCGAGAATCTTTGAGAGTAAAGTCTAGTTAGACTGTGCAGTCAGTCTAGAAAATAACTTTGACATATGCTTTCTTCTAGCTGGCTTCCCAATGGGCTATGCAGCAGCTGCTCCTGCCTATTCCCCTAATATGTATCCTGGAGCAAATCCTACCTTCCAAACAGGTATGTGTAATAGGTATGTCAAAGCAGTAACCTGAAGTTTGGAAGTTGTTAGAACCAAGAAAGGAAAAGCTGTAGGGGCTTACGATAACTCATACTGTGGGATAAGTTTTACATTACTTTGAATATGACTCACAAGGAATCATCTCGTAAATTAAAATGAGTATAATCTTGTCTTAAGTCCTACTGATTTCACCTTCAGAGAAGGGAGAAGCTGAGTTTTTAGCTGTTGCTTCTATATTTCAGGCTGATACTTGAGGATTGCGTCACATTTCCCTTGACTACTTCCTTCTCGATTCTGCTTGCTTTGCATCCTACTGGTTGTTTCCAGATTTCTGTTTTTTCTTCTGTCATCTTCAAAATTCTTCTTTTTCATTCTTTTCTTAAATGATATCTCTTTCCAAGTTCAGCTTGCTGCCTTCTTTCTGCCCTTAAAATTGTCTTCCACGAACTAATTGTCTGGGTAAAACTGTTTTGTCCATAGTGGATATCAGGGGAGGATTTAGGTCACTACACTTGCATGTTTGTTATTTAAGAGAAAGGGAATGTGATGAGCCTAGGAAAAGGGAGATGGAAAAACAGACACGAGAAACCAAAGCACTCACCTAAGTTGTTTTTATGTAGTTCTGCTTTCACTAATAGAAGATGATTTTGATGCACTAATGCTTGAAACAAAACAGAAACTGGTAGCATTTAATTTCCACTTGAACCAGCAACATACATCTGATAGAACAGTATTCTCCCTGGGGTTATTTTGCATACTAAGGAATTCCTTACGTTGCTTTGTTAATGTAGATCTGGGCCATCTTCAGGAGCTCTTTCACTTGCATGTATTATGCCAGTTTTTCAGAGATACACATGGCACATAACTAAATTTGTCCCTGAATGCCCTTGTGCAACTTATGGGGATAGGAAAGGATGCTGCTTGAAATGGGGAAGCTTATGTTGTGGAAGCCTGCTTGCAATATTGAAGTTCAATGTTTGTAACATACAGCATTTTGTTAATTACCAGGAGACTCTTAAAAGGGTGTGGCAGAAATTACTGAGGCAAGGGAGTAAGTCATCTAAAATGTTTCCCTGCAGAACCTGTTAAAAGTGTGTAGCTGTGTAGCTTTCCTTGGAACTCTGGAGTATTCTAGTTGGTACAACCTGTGTCTGCGTTCAGTTTTCCGCTTAGAGGCATAGAGAGTGCAGAACTGATTTTGGCTTGGCTTCGGTCTTGAAGGTAGGGAAGCGGATAGATACTATAAGTTCCAGTAATTTAAAAAAAAAAAAAAAATCTATCCTTTGGATAGGGTATTGCCTCTGTGCAAGTATCATATCTAGGGGTACCAGCTTGCATTTGCACTGGATTGCTTAAGAACTTTTTTGAGAGTGATGTTCAAGGGAGAGCAGTTCCCATCAGGGGTATAACTCTTAGCATGGGAATCAAAACCCTATGTGGGCTTTTATTATCGGCTTGTATTACTAATAGGCCATTCAGTTTCATGGTTGAGATTACCTTAGAAGGCAGACACATCACTGTGCTCCATTGTATATATCATCAGGATTCCTGCAGCTGTGCTGAGGAATAGCTGTAACTTTTGATCCTAGGATCAGATAACTGAAAGGTAGTTCATCTTATTACTGGTTGCAGTTTCCAGAGCCTACTGCAGGAAGGTGAAGATAAGCTGCATGTAATCAATTTACCAAATCACGAGACTGATGTTTTTATCCAGTTGATTGGGTTTTCTTCCTCCGTGTCAGTTATGTTGTAACAGAAGGTTATGGTTTTTGGGGAAGTTTCTTTACTTGTTAGACTTAATCATGTTGTAAGATTAGTTTGTATTGATAAATCTTGGAATATATCTCATGCTATATAACAAAGTTAGAGTAAGAAATGTTTCACTTTTATGTGGAAAAGGAATAAAGACGTATAGAAGTCATATAACATCTTCAAATGTCCTTAATTTTTTTTAAAGCTAGTACTATTAGAGTCTTTTATTGCTGTTGAATAGAAAATAAGCTTTTATTTCGGAACTAAGAATAGCTTTAATTTTTAGCTGCTCTTTAAGCTATGAACTAAAGTGCAAAATGCCCATGTCTAATTCAGGCAGATAACAACTTGAAGTACTTTGTCCTAACAGTCAGGATTTATTTTATTTATTTCTTTTTAACTTTTCTGATGTAACTGCTTGTTTGTAGAATCAAAGCTTTTGTAAATTTATATCACGCAGCAGTATTTGAATGTGCTGTGCCACTGCTGTTCAGAAAGGGTACCTTTTTACAGGTATCTTTCTCAAATTTCCGTGTTTTTGAATAACCGTGTGGTTTACTTTTAAGGTCTTTGCTCCCTGTAAAGGAGAAAAAAATTAAATGGGAAGGCAGAATACCTCTTGTACAGATGTACCAGTTTGCAAGAATGAAAGTTAAATTGCTTGTGCAGCTGTATCAGTGGGTTTTTAGAATGAGAGTGGGCTTGACTGACGACATAGTTGTAGTTCAGTAGTAATGCTTCATGTTCAGCATTTTGTAGCTGAGTCTTTCAACACAAATAGCTCCCCATACTAGAAATAGAAGTTACTTCCTCAGCATGCTCTGTTCTTCAAATACTTAGGATCTCTAAAAACAAGAGTTCAGCGTAAGTGCTGTGGTAGCTTTCTTTAGTGTCTCTAAAGGTAATAAATTCTATTTAAAGAAAGAAAAAAAAAAGAAAAATTTCTTCGTTAACAATTTTCAATTTGAAGGGTGGAATGAAATTGGAAAGAAGCTCAGACTTCTGCAAAAAGAATGGTTATCTGTCATCATGCTGTCTGCACAGACTGATTTTTCACAACACAAATGCCAGTGTTCTCTCTGGTATATGGCTTCAGATCTGTTCTCTGTATTGAAGTCAGCACATTCTAGACAGTTTTTAAAGTCAACCTAATCTCTATTCTGATAGTCTCATTTTTTTTTTCTATAATTACCAGGTGTTTTTTCTTCCTTGTGTTGCTCTAGTACTGGTTTGTACAATTCCAACTAAATAGAAATCGTATCTGTGGATGTTTGGTCTCCTACTGTGGTGGACCTGCATGACACCCAAGATCTGTTCAGCACAGCACAGGCTAGGGCTTTGATGCTTTCTCCAGAATAGGTCGTGCCTGTTGTTTACTACCCTAAATGCCATTACTGGTGGATGCTGCTGCTAAGGTATTTGTATTCCCACTCTGGCCATTAAACCATAATATAATCTTGGGAGTGTAGCGTGCAGCAGCAGTGGTGCTTTTCATAGATCTCCTCCATGCCTCATCAAGCCCTTGTTCTGTTATCCTGAGACCTTGTCTGATGAGGGCTGGAGAAATTACGGAAGAACTGTCTTTAGGCAGGGTCTGAGCCAGCAGTTGCTACTTATCCCTGTAAAAATTGAACAGTTCCCACCATTTACAAGGCAGACTGATTTTGGGGGCCTTGTAATAGGAATGAAAAATTCTTTCTAATGGCATCTGAAGTCTTATTGTAATGTATAAAAAGAATTCTTAAGTGATGACTAAGAGTATGTCTATGTATGTAATACACAAAAAGGAGATTTAAAGATACTAAAGTGCCTTCAAAGTCTGATTTGCAGTTGCAATGAACTCTACAGTGCTTGTGTTTCAAAGGTATGGCCTTTTCATATTTATTTTAGCCAGTTCAGAAAATGCCAGAAAACAAATATGAATAAACATAAGTTGAAATGGAGGTTGCAGATTATGTCTCTCTGGAAATCCATCTTGAGCTCTTTACATGATTCTGACTTTTGAAATTAAGTTATTCTTGTGCTGTATCATCTTCTACAGAAGGTAACTGCGGGTCAGTTAACTATGTTTTGCCAGTACAATTTGGGGTGCGTTGAGAACTGGGCTGATGCTAACATGTACCAAATCTTCCTATGTGGGAATGCTGCCTAATATGCCAAATCCAGGTATTTAATGATATTACTACAAAAATCCAAATCCACTTTTTTATCCTATATACATAAATTTGAAAAGCAAATTGTGCAAAAATACAGTTAACTTTTCATGCTTAATTGACACAGTCAAGTATTATTTTCACTGTTATCAGTATTATGTAAATGATAGAACTTGTGCTTGGCTATTGACACTAGCCTACTAAGTACTCACATGAAGATGAAGGAATTTGGAAATTAAGAAAATTGTTACCTCTGACTTTAGAAAACAGTGTACTGACACTTGTTTTTCATGTTTTTAATGCAGATTTACCTTTGTTTCAGGTTATACACCAGGCACCCCATATAAAGTATCTTGTTCACCCACTAGTGGTGCAGTGCCACCATATTCTTCATCACCAAATCCCTATCAGACTGCTGTGTACCCAGTTCGAAGTGCCTATCCACAGCAGAATCCATATGCACAGGTAAATGAACAAAACCAAAAAACTGTCTGTTTGGATACTATTTTGTTTACCTTGTAGTATCTGCTTGAACTCTTAACTTTACATCACATTTATTTCTTCGTGGATGGAGAGAATTTTTAGCTGCCTACAGTAAGAATTCTTAATAGAGTGATTTACAGTGTGTGTAAGTGCACTTTTACATTCTCTCACATGACAGTTACTCTGCACTTACTAATAACATGTTCAGTCTTTGAAGAGACACTAGATTCAGTTTAATTTTAAAAATGTGTGCTGGATGCTATAACTACCATATCCTGATTTCATTTTGTCAAAAATTGTCATAACTTGCATTAATTTTTTTTTTAAGGAAGCCTCTGTTGTGATTCAGGGAGTTACCAAGTCTCATACTAGGCAAACTGTTGAAAACTATTAGAAAGGATAGAATGAAGACACTTCAGTAAACATGATATTTTGGGGAAAAGTTGGCCCTCTTTTTGCATAGAGGAAACTTGCCGGGTGTGTATGCAGTAGCTGAAGGGAATTAATAAGCACATAACAAGGTTTATCGAATCTGCTTAGCGTATTTGGTCAAAACCCTTTGGCTCTTTAACTAAAAGCAGCTGAATAAAAAGTTGTGAAAGAATGAGGGAAGTTCTGTCATGGATTAATATATGAAAAGATGTGAAACAAAGGGACTGAATGATGAATGAGCCCTTATTGCCAAAGGTGTAGTCGGCATTGGAGTTCTACAAAGGTTCCTGCTTTTGAGTGTTATCCTAAATGCCTTAGAAAGGGGATAAATGTTAAAAAGTTTGCCAGTGAAATGCAGTTGGAATAGTTGAAATGAATGTTTTGGCTTCTGCTCTGTAAACACATTGCATCTTTAGAATAATGCTTTTATTTTATGATACATTCATGAAAGAAGACATCATTTATCTTCTCCACCAGATATACTATAATTACTTAACTTACTTTTTTTCTGTAACAGCAAGGCACTTATTACACACAGCCTTTATATGCAGCACCACCCCACGTAATTCACCACACCACAGTTGTGCAGCCTAACGGCATGCCAGCAACTATGTATCCTGCTCCAATTCCGCCACCAAGAGGGAACGGTGTGACTATGGGGATGGTGGCTGGGACTACTATGGCAATGTCAGCAGGTATGTGAACTTATAACCCTTATGTTTTCTTGATGAAGCTCTCCTTTCAGGTCAAGACAGAACACAGCTGTGTTACAAAAATGTGATGCCAGAGGTGTACTTGACAGAATCGTAAAATTGTTTAGATTAGAAGGGACTTTTGTAGGTCATCTAGTCCAGCGTCTTCAAAGCGGGTCCAGCTAGATCAGGTTGCATACTTGTTCAGTGATATTTTGATCATCTCTAAGGATGGAGATATCGCATCCTTTTTTCAGATATTAGTATTATGATAAAAGTTCTTTTTATCTGTATGGAATTTCACTTACTCTTGCATCCTTTGCTTCTTATCTTAGTGTCAAGAGTCTGACTTCCTCTTCTCAATACATTTCTCTATGCCTAGCTGAAAACAGCAACTTCTTAAGACTGAGGAAAATGCAGTGTTCTCAGCCCACCCCTCATATTGCTGACCTTTGTATGTTGAGATATAACATTTTATGTGTGTGCATTACCTGCAGGTCTTCTGTGTCATAGGCAATGGTTAGAGATGTCTACTTCCTAATGCCACACTCTTTTAGTGGTAGTGTTTTGGAGAAAATGTTGTTTAACCAATATCTAGACTCATCTATGAGTGTTTACTTGAGGGGGTGTCATGCTTTGTTACTGAGTGGGTGTTAGCTCACGAAGAAATGTCCATGTTCACTCAAAGGACACTCAATTCAGTAATCTAAAAAATGAGAGCCATGAGCTTGTTTTCAGATTCTGTTTTTTTATCTTGTCAAATTTATCATTTAATTTGAGGATATCATTAATATCATTTAAAACTAGAGAAGTTATGCGTCACAAACTGAGCTAACATTGGAGTTTTGTATGTGGGCAAGCTTATCCCAGGTGTTTGTTACTGTTTCTACAAAGTGCTGTAGAGTAAGACTGCTAAGATCCTGCCACCTCAGCCTCTTTCTTTCTGAAGCCCCTTAGTCTGTAAAAACCTATCTGGAATAATGCAAACAAGAACTTGGCTGATAAATCAGAATAAATTAGTTATCTCTACCATCCAGTATTCTTATGGCATGTAAAGCCTGCTGTGGGAAAAAGTTTTGCTGTGAATAATGCTTATGTTGCAGGGTTTCTGCTAGAGCTATTTTTGAGTAATGAGTATCTTTGTGTGCATTGGACTAAACATCAAAATGATCCTCTTGCATAAATGATTGAAGGAAGATTGGGGCTGGAGTGCAAAATGATACTGGTAATTTTAAATTGGAAGATGAGCAAGCTGTAATTGTTTTTAAAATTAACTCTTTTTTTCTCCTTTTTTTTTTTTTCCTGTACTAGAATTTGTGCTTACTGAAAAAAAATGTTCTCTTCATCCTAGGTACTTTGTTGACAACTCATTCCCCAACTCCAGTAGCCCCTCATCCAGTTACTATGCCCACATATCGGGCTCCAGGAACACCAACCTATAGTTATGTGCCCCCACAGTGGTGATCATCCTGGCAGTCAGTGTAAGTTACCGATTTAGATTGAAAGCAGTTAATCTTTCTTATAAATGACAGCATTGCAGGTTCTTTTGGGGAGATTTTTCAGAAGGTAAGCAGTCTGGGGTATTCCTACAGTATTCTAATTGAGTCAGAATACACAAAAATTATTGCTTATGTAATAGCTGTTCCCTGCAAAGGAGGGAAGCCTAGTGGGACTTCTTCAGTGGTCTGTATCTTCAGAAATCATGAAACGTTTTCATGGTTCATGATTGTCGAATATGAAAGAATGAGCCTCAAGTTTGCCTTATTAAAATACATCTGGGACTAAATGTATTCAGTATTTTGGATTCATTGGTAATTGTTGAATTCAGCAGTACTGTGATTTGTGAATGAAGCAATGTGTGTAACTTTGTAGTTTTATTTTTGATTGGCTAAATATGTAGGCAAGCTAAGTGTCTTGCCTTGCTCTGAAGGTGAATCTTTCTCACAAGCTGCTGAAACAAATACACAACCTTGAGTTAATTTCATATATTCACTCTGTTTCAGGTAAGTCTCAGTTCATACTTCTTGCAGTCAGCATGGGAAGATCGTTTCTAGCGTGGACCAAAATTTAGATCATGGGTTTCAAGAAAAGGTGTTTAAATTTGAAGTCTGCTATGAGGTGGGATGGATTTTGGGGGCGTAATGTGTGTCAAACTGACACAAAGCCTAATGTTTTTGGGAACCTCACTTCTGCTTCTGTTGTTTTTAGCATACATTGAGAACAGCTTCATTTGAAATAAGGACTTGTCAGACCAACTGAACTAGGCATTTTCACTTCTGGTCCATTTAGTTTATGACAAAGTTAACTTTATTTTAACTCTCTTTGGATTTCTGTTTCAGCAGTTAATATTTCATCCAAGAATGTCATATTACATGAGTATAAAAAGTGAGAGTTTTGCTGTGACTAAACTCATGACTGCTGATAATTAAATTTAGCATAAAATACCTTTTTAATATTGCATCTTCTACTTAAGACAAAACTACTAGTGAGGACAGAAAGCTGGAATAGACATGACAGGAGAAAATCAATGTAGCAAATTCTTAGCCTAGAAGCCTATAGATTTCAGTTGACTGGATAAGTGCTAGGGTAGCATTATATAATACTTAACATCTGTTGTGTGTGCATATCAGTGTGGTGCATGCAATGTTAGAATGTTCTGCCACACTCAAATAGTATTTCACATAATTGAGAATTTCCTACTTTTTCCCCCCCCTCCCCCCCCCCCCCCCCTTAACATAGGTTTGAAGATGGGAGATATGCAATCAAGAAATTGAGGTTTAAAAGTTGGTGCTGAAGCCCTCATGCCTCCAACCAGGACTTTTCTTCTGAATGCTTTCAACACTTGGCTAAACACTACTAATTCCTGATCACTGAAGATTTTCCAGTGCTGCATATCTTACATCTTGGAACTCCAGCAGTTAGTCTTAAAGCAAATCCTGTTTTGTGGACTGTCTTGCAATTTTTTAGCTAATTATAATGATAAAAAGGGAGTATAAATTTATTCTGATCCATATCTAGTGGAATGCATGTTAAAACACAAAAACAAAGCTTGCTCAATCTACCTGCAGTGACTGATGCAAAAACCATCATATGCAAATCCAAAGGAACAGAAAAGTATTTTACAACTTGTATCACTAATGCACTGCTGTAATGTATGCAGGGTCTTAAAAGGTAGAATCATGAAAGTGAGTTTCTTTATAAAATACCATAATATACATTAGATAAGTGCTTCAGCCTTTTTCAGGTTGATGGAGTTGCCAGTTTAAAAGGGGCATATTTTTATTTAAGTGATGTATTCTTTTCAAATTCAACTACTAAATTGGAGTGACTGGAAAATGAGTCAGACAAGCTGTAGAAATCCCGCACACAATTAGTTTACTTCATACCTTTTCGTTTTCATTATATGGATTCAGTGTTATACAGATGTTCTTAAGGATCAGAATGAAATGGCAAAGGTAATGCTGTGTGTGCCAGTAAATAAAGCAAACTTCCTTGAGGCAAAACTGGCTCTTAGGAATAGTAGGAGGTGACATCACCTGCAAAATGAATTGCATGTCCTGGGGAAATACATATCCAGTACTATCTTTCATATGATGCAAGATGTGTCAAAGTGAGACTGCCACACAGACTGATCGAAAAACACTTTCTTTTAGTTCTCAGTTCAGGAAATCCGTGCTGTTTTTCCTAAAGAATGTTGTAGTCAGTTGAAAATGTTATGTGCAGTTGATCCAACTTGCTTTCCTGAAACTTAAGAAATGCTAGGGCTTTCTACAACAAACAGGAGGAGTTCAGCTGCATGTTATTCTGAGGAAAGCTTGTGTGCCTGATAAGTATGTTAAAGGGGAACAAATCATTTTAACACAATTTCCTTATTAGCTACTTGCAGTATGAACTATGGATATGCTGTAGTAGGGCTGCCAGAATATAGAGGTTTCAAATAGTTGGGGTTTTTTTTCCTGAAAATATTTGTAATTGAAGTAGGAGCCATTTGTTGGTTACAGCATTTTGATGTGTTTTCTTAGTATTTTCTTTTTTTACTTCCTAAATTGCACTTGGAATCACATAAAATAAGACTGACTGCAGATTAGCATTTCATTGCAATGAGTCATTTCTGATATTCTTTCTTGCAACTTCAATTTTTAAAAAGTACCTCAAAGCAAATGCTGTGGGGATAAAGGGCTAGCCTTAGAACCCATTTGTATATCAAAATTGTTATGGGGGAGATTTTAAATTTTTAAATTTGAATATTGCACATAAAATCAAGGTTTTTCTTAAACCTGCTTGACTTACGACTCCAGAAAGATGCGATTTTCTTTTTTTTTTTTTTTGATACATTCTGCCTGCAATAAATTATGCAGTAAATGGTTATAAAATGTTGTTCCCTTTTAAGTGTTTACACAGAGGTATATCAGGCTGTATTGTTCTTGTAGGTTAATTTCCATTCAGAAGTAAATTTTTTTAAGTTGTATATCTAGTTACGCTTTGTTTTGGGGTGTTCTGCTTCTATACAGATTTGGCAGCTACTTCAGGGTAGCATCAGTGCTGATTTAATGCTGCCATTCCAGTACTCTGCCCTGGCAGGAGGCTTATGTTCCTTCATAACCCATTGGTGGTTAGAGCCTTCAGCAACTTTATTTTTTTGCACTGTGCACTGTCCATATATTTTACTCCCCCCCCCCTCTTTTTTTTTTTTTATTTTTTTACAGTAAGCACTGTCCATATATTTTACTCCCCCCCCCCTTTTTTTTTTGTTTAATAATGTTCAGGTTTATTTTGCATGAATCACTGTCAGTGGACGGCCCCCTTATTTCTAATGCCTTGAACATAACTGTGTTGTTGGAATAAGTACTTTAAACCTTACTCAGAGCACTTACTGCAGCTTAGGGATTTCCATATGTTTTTATATGGAGCAGAAAATTAACCCCAGACAAACAATTTGAATCTGTACTGCTTCGTTCAAGTCTGTTTAACAATTCCATTTGTGTAGTAGATTTGCAGCTTTGATTAGTCAGGTGTGCCAGAGAGTACAGTGAACATTAATCCAGGCCATTTGTCCATTTTAGCTAGTAGAGAGTGACATTTTGTTGTCTTAGCATGATTTTAACAAAGAGCTGTGAGGTATGAAACAGTGCTATATTGGGGAGAAGCTATAAAGAACAAGCTCAAAGCTTTGCTGTCTCCTGTCTCATCACCTAATAAACTAAAGCTTTGAAAATCATAGGAGAGAACTTTTGTGAATGCTGCAATAGATAAATAGTTAAGGAATGAATATAACTTCCTATATATTTGCTCTAACTTCAGATTCCTAAATGTCATCTTGGAATTGGTCTCTATATAATATTCCGTAACATTTAGGCAGTCTCACTTGAGCACTTTTTTTTCTAAGTTGCATTATGGGATTCATCCACGAGGGGGAAACTGTACCTTTTTTAAAAGGTACTTACACCTTCCAGTTTTGATCGATTATAATCTGCTGGGAGGGTGGAGCATGTCTCCAGTAGTTGATATGGAAAGTAACCAAAAGCACAGTGCAGGGGGACGGGGGGAATATGTGTATATATAACTATCTTAATGGTATTTTGTTGCAAATAGTAGAAAGCATGGATATAAAACTGCGGCGGGGGAAACTGTACATCATTAAATAGGCGTTTACACAGTGAGGGTCTTATGAAACATTCTCTCCTGCTTTTTATATAACATTCCCTATTTAGAATTCCTTTATAAATAAATACGCAGTATGTGTTTGCACTAGAGCTCCTCAGCAAATGAAAAGAGCTAGTGCAGTAGAGACATTTCAGATCAAGCTTCTCTTTAAAAAAAAAAAAAAAAAAAAACAAAACAAAAAAAAACCTTAGCTTTATATGATTAAAAAAAAGTACTACTTTAAACCTGGAACTGAAAATAACTGTTGCAGCAATAACAAAGAGAAGTCCAAGAAAGAATTTTTTTTTTTATTCAAATTTCAGGTGTTGAGTTTAGATAAAGTATTTTTTAAAAACTGAGGTATTCCCTATGTCATTAACAACTGATGAAAATGTCTTTTAAATGTAGCAGCAGCAAAAGAAAAATGGCTAATAATTGGCACCAAAACCGTGTAGCCCTAGTCAGTGGCGTGGTGGTGATTAATGAAACACTAGGAAGGAAAACAGAGAACCTACTACTAGATCTTGCTTATGCTTATTGTAACCATCTCCTGTTTGAAGTTTCTAGGAGACGTGCAGGAATGCTGTTCAAGAAAGCTTCTTTTTGAGTGTACTATGCAAGTTAAATGCTTAGATGCAGTGGTGGATGAAAAAAATCCTTCATTTTAGTTGAAGTCCTTCCTTGTATGGCTTCATCCACTGAAAAAAAAAAAAAATCCCACCACCGCCACCTGTAAGTACCACCATGTCTTAGTGTTGTCTGAGAATAGTTCATGGTACAGAGTTGTATACCAGGGTACTCAACGTTGACTACTCTTCACGGAGCATTCTGGCTTCACTGCTCCTTGGGGTAGTAAGGCCACTTAAGGTATCTGAGCAAGAGATGGTCAGAATTGACTTGGAATCACTCCCCAGTGCTTAAGCACAGTATTATACACCCACCATTCATTTGGGTTTAGAATAAACTTTTGCTTGAATAGGTAAGCACAGCGATCCGATACCACCACTTAACTCTAGGCTTAAACTCATACCAGAGAGTAGTAAATACCATGTATGTGAAACCTCCCATCTTAGGAACATGAACAGTAGCGATGCTTCAGCTGGAACTTGTGGAGAAAGAGAACAGATGCTGTGGTGGTTGAATGGTAATTTGCAGTTGCCCAGGCTGTGGTTTGTGCAGTAGTCGGTAGGAAATAGGCATGATCCGTATCCAGCCTTCTCCAGCAGGTGTCACTGGCCGACCTTCGCATGTGCAGAGGGTCAGAAGCAATCCGTTAATCCTCATGTCGAAGTGTTTGTGAACACCTGTTCAAAAGACATAAAGATTTAAGTTCATTCAGATTGTTCTCATTAATAAGTGTCAGCTTTCTAATCTTGTATTTTATCAACTCTAAGCTTCCTGCAGAGACCCTCAGATTTGACGAGGTAGAATGCCAATTAACAGGAACAACTGCAGCAAAGTTAGGATAGTTTTGTGCATCAAGCCTCACCAAGATTCGAGTTCATTCTGAGATCTCTGAAGTAGTGAGGACTCTTTCAACAGGCTGTGTACACCTCTGTTTGGGGGGGTGTTGGGAGAAACTAAGGCGTGTTTTGTAGGCAGAAGAGAGGGAAGAGGAACAATGCTTATCTGGGGACAAGGAAACCTTTTCTTGTGTGGGTTGAATATAATGCTGAAACATCTGAATCCCACAGGTAGTAAGGGTCCATTTGTGATTAAAAAAATATTCTGAAGAATTTATGGGCTCTGAAGTTTCAACATCAAGAAAGTGAGCATGACTTTTCTAAACTGTTGTGACTTTTGGGCACTTAGCAGGCAAACTGGGAAAGCTTTTTTAGCTGACTGCTGTACAGACTTGTTTTAAGTAGAATGGATTTGTTAGTGGGTTTTTTTTATTGTAATGCTATTATTGGCTGCCCTCATGCCTAAGATTTGAAAAAGTGAGTGCATGCAATGGAAGTACAAGAGGCCCCAGTAATAGTTCTCCATGTTTGTTATGAAATAGACACAGGTTTCCTTTTTATGACTTTTTTTAAAACTGTCTTACGAACAGTTGTATTGGTACTTTTTTTAAGTTTAGGTCAATGTTGTCTTCCAGAATAAGTTTTAAGGCATCACTCACTCCTGCATTGAACTATTGCATCAACACAAAGAGTGGAGATTCCATTCTGAGCCAGTTCAATTGTGAAAATTCATACTTTTTTATTTTTTATGCAATTCAATGAGTAGATGAGCTCAGATTTAAATTCTTAAAAGCACGTTTATTGTAACAAGAATTGTTATGTATTAATACTTCAGTTTTCAATAAAGATTGACTTGTGTTGCTTATTGTGTTTTTTTCCTACTGTCTTTGGTGACATCCTTTTAAAAAAGATTCTGTTGCTGAATAGTAGTACGGTATGTTGAAACTCTGTAATGAAATCTGGTGACTGATCAGAGCAAAACATTTAAATTGGTGAAGTGACTTTTCTCGATAAGGTTTCTTAATGGCTAACAAAACACAGTAGTAAAGGCTTCCCTTAATTCCCTTGGGGAATAAGGTGCCCTAAGTTGCCCTGCCTGAGAGTATGGTAAAGATGGTGCAACCCTGCTCCGTTTCCTTTTGAGGCGTTTCCTGGGGTTTGAGTTTATTTTATAGCTTAAAACAAAGAAAATGGAACAGATGTAAAATTTCACAATGCTTTAGCATTTACTTAATACCGAATCAGTGCTGATTCAGAGGTGACAGGTCTTGAGCAGAAAGCTGTTATAAATCAGTGTCTTGAATGTTCCCCAGAAGGAAAAGAATTGAGTAGGTGTGAGGTGTGGGTAATTATCCTGTTTCTTCAGAGTGTGGGTGGCTGTAAATGACACTAATGTTAAAATGGAAGTATGTATGTTTTGTGGGGGACAGGATTATACTGCTTGAACTAACCGGTTATTTTCATTTATTGTAGGTCTCCAAAAATAACAATAACTTACCTGGTAATGTTCCTGTGAAAACCAACGCTTGTGGAAGAGGAAGGTACAACGCCAATAACTGCATCGAACTGCAGAAATAGCGTTTGGTTTTTGAGATCATTGCTACAGGGTTTTTTTTGTTGTTCAGTCAAGTACTTTGGCTTCTAAAATAGTAGCCAAGCACTATGAATCCCGGGAACATTCTTTTTTTTTTTTCAGTGCGTTTTACCTCAAGCTAATTGCTGGTCAGTTATCCTGGGATCACTTATTTTACAGGGAGATAGGTTTGGGTTTTGTGGTTTTTGTTGGTTTTTTTTTTTTGTTTGGTGGTTTGATTTTTTTTTTTTTTTGTGGTGTTTTGGTTTGTGTTTTTTGTTGTTTTTTTTTTTCCTTTGGGGTTTTGGGGGTTTTTTTGGTGTGTTTCTCTCCCCCAAGATCATTGGAACCGATGAAAACTCATAATCCCTAACCGGTGGGTTGCTGGAATCTGGGAGGATATAAAGGGGCAATACTATTCTTCAGAATGATGCTGATCATTCTTGGGTTAGAGGGATTCTGGTCTAGCTGTTCTTGTGGTAGTCTATTGTTGGGAAGAATTACTTATACTGTATCTGATGCTCATAAGAACGTGGTACTGAACTTCTAAGTCTGTATATGGGGTTTCTTGCTTGTTTGTTTTAAATGTATCCATGAACTACCAAAATGGTGTGTCAGTAATGGTTTGATTTTTCCCTCTTCCCAGATGCATTTTGCAATGATGATGTGATGCATATTACTCTCCCACTTACTTGCTGATGAGTGGCTGTTAGTTATTTGCTATGAAGGTTAGATGAATTGATAAGAACTCTCCTCATTTTAGAGGCAGCTTTGAACACTTGGTAACAGCCAGAGCCCCTTCCAGAAAAATAACTGCTCAGTTAGCGATTGTCAGAAATAAGGCAAGAAGTTTTGAGTTTCAAGTTTTCCTGTAACTAATTATGGACAAAAAGAAAGTTTGCTTTTTCTAACATCTTGCTTTAGATTCTGAACTCCATGGCTCGCTGTAGACAAATTCAGGTAACAGAAATAGTTTTGCTGGTGAGCTCCCCTAGAGTCAGGAGTGATGTAGTGATTATTATTTAGCTGGGAATTTTCCTTCGTAGGAAATGTCAGTCATAGTGCTGGGGTAGAAGGTGTTGCTGCATTACATGGATAAAACGTCTGATTTGTGTGGGGAAGGCTAAATTTTATTAGATTTATTTATTTAAATTTTATTTCAAAATCTATCAGGCTATTAGCTATCTTATCTTAACCATCCAGAATAGTATAGGGTCCACGTGACTACTTCAAAAAAATAAAAAATTGTACAGCAGTAAGAGGTCTCTGGTAGCTACAGGAAGTTGTATTGTTTGTGTTACGGAGAGAATGGCAGACCTACAGGGAAGACTGAGCCTCATGAGTACAAGTAACCCATAGCTATAGACCTTGGTGGACTAAAAGATACTTCAGACACAAACTCGACAGAGAAAACTTGGCACCAAGCAGCCCAACTGTCGGCTTAAATTAGTGCAGCTGGACCTTCATTTTGGGGCTGTATTAATCTATTTTGTAGTGTTTTACAATAGCTTGTTCTTTTCTGGGCAAGAAAGGTAAAATACTTGGACAAATTAATGCTTCAGAAAGAGGGAGGGGAACACACCTTTCCACAGTTTTGCTTTTACCAGCCTTATTGTACGAATTGTGATCACGTGAACCTCACAGTTGAGATCAAATGCTGTACCCTCTTTCAGTGCATGAATGCTAAGATGGCTGAAGCTGGGGGTAAGGTTTTTCTTGATGGTGTGATTTAGATAGCAAGTATATTTTTTTCAGGTTGCTGGAGGTTAAAGAAAAAAAATCATTATCAAGCCTAGGTAATGGATGTGCAGGCAGGCTGCTACTTCTCAGAAAAGGGGGAAGAAGCAGGTGTGGAAAGAGAGAAGGAGCTTTTAAGCAGAATACTACTACATAGCTACATTGAATATGGCAGATGTAAAGGCTTATTTTGTATACTCAGCAGTTAATGTTTTATGGGAGGATTACAGAATTAGACAAGAGTAAAGTTGATAGCTTGTTTATTTCCCATCTCACAAATGTATATGTAAACAGTCACACACAAAGGTACACAAGTCTGGGTTAAGTATCACAGGTATTTCATTTGCACAGGCTGTAAAACAAACAGGGAGCTGCTTTGGTAGCAAAGTTGTGCAAAAGAAAAGCTCGCTACGTGCAGAGAAGAGTGGCATAGTTGCAGGGAGGAAAATGGCAGGAATGTTACACAAAAAGAACAAGCAGCCTGTATTTTTCCTAAAACCACCAGCACTGCCAAAGCCAAGGGATTTTAGTAATGTACCTTGTTAAGGAAACCTGTGGGAGACATGGTGAGAAATGAGGTGTGGTGTGAGGTGTTAATCCCAAGGCAGGGCAAGCTGCGATTGCTGCGTGGCCGGGAAGGAGTGCCCTTTGGCCTCTCATGAGCCTGAAGCTATGCGGCTGTGAATATAAAGGCAAGTGAAATCCAGGTTGCTGCTGTTCTTGAGCATGCAGTAGGCCGTCCTCCGATACCCCACCCTGATCTGTGTAGCACTTGGCAGAAAACGCAGGGGTGTGTTCTGGCTTCTGATGTGTCGTATTTTTGACTGCATTCTTGCACTAGCTTAGCTCTGAAATGAGTTGTGTTGATTTGTCTCTGCTGAAGATTGATTCCCTCCCCGGCACTATCAAACTAAATGAACAACACTGCACCTTCAGGGGGTTAAAATAATCTGAAAACGCTTCAAATTTTTTCAATTAATTTCTATCCATTACCAAAGCTCTTATTCTTTAACCCATTACTTACCTGAAGACCTGGTCCTACAGCTTTGCTTAGGCTGGGAGCTCTGGGGACAGGGACTTTCTACTGGTGGGCTGGTAGAGGACATCATACTTGAGACCTTACGATCATACCGATGTGGTACTGCTACTTGGCAATAGCAGCGGCAAGTCCTGCTAACTTTAGTAGAAAACTTGAGTAGCAGCAGGTGCAGGCTGAGGCTCCAGCAGTTGAATGAAGTGTAAACAGCTCCATTCTTAAAGCTTTAGCAATTACTGTAGTACCCTATGCACTGTCCAAACAGGTATTGCAATGCCATAATCTTCATTAGCAGGTACACGGCGAAACTTGACATGAGAATTGAAAACAGTTGTAGTAATAACAGTAAAATAAGAAATTAGCACTTGCTGGAAGCTGTACCACCTCACAGATGCTGACAAAGTTCTTAAGCTGTCTGGGTAGCAAGTGGTACAATACTTGTTCGAAAGACTGATATTTAAAAATCAGTGGTGAGATTGTTATATTTAATTCTGCTGTTACATGAAGCTATGCTTCCACTACAGTAAATCTGGAGGAGCACAGCCTGATATTTTGACATACGTTGCAAAAGATGGAAGGCCTTTTTATTAAGAAAAGCTAATGTCTGTCATTCTGGCATCCTGAGAAATGTAGCATTTTCAGCCTCATGCTGAGATTCTCTTGGAACGTCTGTTGCTCGTAGATGCCTCAACTTTCAGTTGTCCCGATCAATGACAGAGAGGCCTGGCTTTCTGATGTTTTCAGGAAGCTGTTTGGACACCCAGATGCAGGTGGTCTGCAGATCGTAGGCTTCTGGATGACAGACTGAAGTGCTGGTTTTGCGGAGCAATGTCCTGGACAGCTGGAACTACCTGCGGTGTATAGCAGCGAGGCAATAGGCCAGACAGGAACAGGATTCCTCCCCACCCTACAGCCTGCTGTTCCTCAGGTAACGGACAAAACGGAAAAGATCTTAAAGGCTGCTTCATGGGAACTTTCAGCTCCATGGGAGTTGATCTATTTGTTGTTTTGTTTTAGTACAAAGACAGTTTGTACTGCTTTTAATGCTATCAAAACTTGAAGCATAGGCATTTTTCTAGTGTGTACACCCACCTTTTCTGACTTGGTTATTCCAAACGAATAGTTCAAATTAGAGATTTTTTTTTTTGTCAGAGCAGAAACTGGATTATTTAGCAGTCACTGATTCTTTTCATTTTATTGGTAGCTTCAGCAAATCATTCTTCTGATTGGTTCACGTGCTTTACATAAGTCTGTATTTTACTTGTCCAAGTGAAATCCGGGCAGATTTTACTCATTAAGAACCATGGCTGTTTTTCAAAAGAAGCTTCCTAAATGGATAGCTACAGAAGGAGGGGAACAGATAGAGCCCAAACCCCTAAAAAATCCCCCCAAACCACCCCTGGATCAAGTCATCTTGTCCTCCTTATGTAACTCAATGCAGAAGTATTTTTCTGAGTAGTTAGGTAGGTTCTACCCTGAAATCCGGAACGATTGGTGCTGTTCAGACTCATGTCAGGAGCTTCAGTTTGTTCTGCATGAAAATCTGCATTTCTGGCCATGTAGAAGGTTCATCTCCAGAGAAGTGGGTACTGAAGTCTCAACGTCTCTGCTTATTCATGCTTCAAATGGACGACTCTTGTGAATCTGGTAAGATTGTGTTGTCCGGTAAGCCCGGAAAGCTTGACAGAAGCTGTGTTTGACCTGTTGTTCATATGCCAGAAAACCCCTTTATTACCAGTTTACATGACCTTGTGAACCTACGTAACGTGTACACGAACGCTTTCTGTCCTACACACGCATTCTCCCTGATACTTCTAATTGACAGCACAATGTGAGTAACTCCATTCAAAATCCAGATGCCAGGGTGAAGAGGAGGGAAATGCACTGTTGGTTAGTCTGTTACCACTGTCTAACATACGTACGTTTTACCATTTAATCAGTAACTTAGGAGATGAGATGACTTTTGAGTGTCTAATCATTTAAAACCAGGGGAGGTTACACATGATCTGATTACACAGTTTGTTCAGGAAATAATAGGTTTTGTGGTTAGAGATTCAGGAAGTAGTGCTGGGTAGAAAATAAAGGATGGCATTTCTTGATGAAATCCTCTTCAGATTTACAAAGTGGTCTATTGACATGCCGGTGCGTGGGTAGGTATATTGAGAAAAGTGAGTTTGATTCTTACCTGTTTATCAATGTCAGTTGCTGTAACTCCACCTACTGTGTTACAGGGTTTCCATCTCTTTCAGTGTGATCAGCTTTTATACCTGATTTCAGTCTTGCATAGGGGATCGGATCCTAGCTCCAAATGTTTCTTACAAGACTAGAATCCCAACTGAAGACACGTTTTAGGAAGAGTACCGATAGGCAGTCAAGTAGAGAATGTATTTCTCTCTACTAGAAATAAATAACTTTTCATCAGCTGGTATTCTGTTTGGCCAGAGGAGTCTGTTTTGGCACTTAGAAAGATTTCTATAGAAAGGTTCTCTCCATAAATCATTTGTGTGCACTGGTCAGATATGGAGTAAGTTCTGGAAGAGATGGTAAATAAGCTGATAATTTAAACAACTCGATGCATATTTACTGGTCAGAGTATTGCTACACAGATAACTAATACTAGCCAATTCTTACATGTCTTTTAGCGAGGGGAGGGCAGGGGCATTTTTTATTACCCTTCAAAGCTGCTGTGCTTTAGGGTACTGTGCCACTGTCACCCCGTTTCATTCAGTAGAATAGGTCGGGATTTGTACCGGAGTGACTTCAATGTAGATGTAAAGCTGAGTGTATAAAGCAACATACAAATTAAAAACAGATCAGAAGTTGCAGCAAGGGAAACTTTGAATAGATGTAAGAACTTTTTTTCATAATGTGGACAGTGAGGTATTGAACAGGGACCCAAAGAGGTGTCAGGGGAATCTCCGTCCTTGAGCACACTCAGATAGCAACTGGACAAGACCATGAGCACCCTGATGCAGCTTCACGGTTGGTCTTGCGTTGAGGGTGTGTGCGTGTGTTGTGGGGGGCATTGTCCCTTCCAGCTTGTGGTCACTGCTCCAATCCAGCATTCCTCCCCCCACCTACTACAAAGCTGGTAAGCTCAGAAAACTGATCACTTCCGTGCCAACAGATTTTCTTCCTGGCCAATCAAAACAAACACGCCATGGATAAGGAAAGGAGAGTGCAGACACTTAGGGTAAACACAAAAGTGTTTACCCCTCTTACTGAGGGGTGCTGGCTGTGACTGTCTGACCCTGTTCTGGCTGTGGCAATGCAGCAAGGGTCATTCAGCCCTATGGATGCTGTGCTGTCCCACTGGCGTGTTGCTCTGCTTAGGGCGAGTGCAGAGCAGGCAGCACAGAGTCAGGCAGCAAGCATGGGGTTGTACCCCTGAAAGGCAGAAGGAGGGGGGTGGGTGGGTGTGTGCGTGTGCAAAGGCTTAAGCTTGTTGGGGTGAATGTTTGTTGTAAGAGGGCATTATGCTAATACTGGTGTAGCTGTGGGAACAGGGGGCCGCAGGTAAAGCCCCCAGCGTTGAGGAGCACCATTTGCTGTGTCTGGGTTAGCCCAGCAGAGCTACTGCCCTCCCCCTGCCAGGGGGTCGGGGGCAGACTCTGTCTGCAGCCTATGGGACTTAGCAGAGGCTGTACTATGGACAGGCAGCTCTTCCTAGCATTTAGAGCGGGGGAGCAAATGTCCAAACCATGTAATGCTCATGGCATGCAGAGCACTCAGTAACCTGGCATGGGTCTGGGAGGTGTCACTGTTAATTTTGGTACTTGGCAAGAAGTGAGTAGTGGAGCCTGATCTCAGTGGCTTCTTACAGAGTCTAAATTACTCTTTATGTTTTTTCCTGGTCCCCCATCCCCCCCCGCAGTATTGGCACACTGTCCTCTCAAGTGTAGAGAACAAATGTTCTGTTTCTTAGTTCAGGTTGAGAGGCCCAACTGTCAAAAGATCTTCATGTTGGCTGCTAAAGCTTAGGCTGCCACTATGCTCTGGACCATGAGGGGAGCTTAGCCAGGGCTCATGGAAGGCAGGGGGTGGGTTGAAAGGACAAGAGGGTGAGGACAGGCACTGCTGAGCGCTGTAGGGCTGATAACACACAAATAAGGGCTGATTTTTTTTTTTTAGTTGTTTTTTCCCTTTCCCGGTCTTAGTGAACTGCACTTGCTTGTGCAGTGTTTGAAGGCCATTCCTGCAATGTCCCACTGGCTTGTTTTCCCAACTGCTGCCTGCCATTAGAGATGCACTTTTTTTTGACAAATGACAGACCAGACCTGTAAATGTTTATGCTGGTTCAGGTCACTGTGAGGCAGACAGACAGCATCTCCAGCCTCTGCTTCCAGTTTGGTAAGCCCCATTTTCCTCTGTTGTATGGGGTGATGGGGGGGGCGGGGAAGTGCTAAACCTTCTATGGGCAGACATCTCTTGCGCTTCTGCATGAGAGGGAGCTTTTTGGGGTTTTTAGTCACCACTGTCTGTAGGACTGTATTGAATGGTGATGTCACACCTGGTTCTGCCTAGGAGACAGGCATGGAGTTGTGTTTTCCCAAGAAGAAGGGCAAGGGAGCAGGCTGCAGGTGGGGCAGGTGGGTTGTCTTTCAAGTATGTTTCTTACTTCTTGGCCTTTGCTGTTCCTCCTTAATTCCATATTGCTCAAAGTGGGCTTGAGCATCCCCTGCAGCTTCTTTGATGTTTCCTAGACATGTTTTCCATTTAAGTAACTAGCAGGAATTTGGGAGCTGGTGACTTGCTAAGCTTGATCAGTGTTCTAAGTGACCGGCACATCTCTGATACGGTCTCTGCTTCACCAGCCTTCCATCTGAAGGGTGGCTTTGTTGAGGGTAACCTTCTGGCATGGTTTCTACTGATTAGTGCTCAGTGGTCTAGTGATGAGTGGTCAGGTTTTTTTAAGCTGCAAGAGCAGGATCTCTACAGTGACTTTGAAGAGAAACAAGTTCACACAGATAGACATGCTGGAGACAAACACAGACTGAGAGTCACTTTTACAAGTTTCTTTATGAAATTAAATGTTGCCCCTGGTCTGGGGGGAAGATATAGTGCAAGAATGACTTTGTACATGCTACTGAATTCAGATATCCCTGGATGACCAGACTTTGGTCAGCTACAGCATCAACAAACACTGGACTTCTGAGCTCTGCAGACAGTTAGTGCTCATTCACACTAGCATCATGTTGGAAGGGGCAGGTGTCTTCCTTCCAATGTCACAGGATGTCTCCTAAGCTAGGGAACTCAGTCAGTATGGCTTCTAACTCTCGCTATGGTAAGGCAAATCTTTCCTTTTGCTAACCAAGGTTTAGATGAATTCTTTTTGGCCACAGTTTGAAACTTGGGTACTTAAAGTGGGGCTCTTAGTGCCAAATTTAGGCCTTTTTAAAGTGTCTTTCCATTTTTTTTAAAGGTGTCAAAAACCTGTAATAATACCCCTTGAATTGAGGGTCTGTGGGAGTTTGCATAACAACCATGGTTTTAGTCTTTCAGAGTTGAACTGTAGACTCTGACTTCCGGGAGCTAGGTTTGCAAATATTGACCTTTCTTAAAAAAACAAACAAAAACCAGACAAAACAGGCATCAAGTTAACAACATCTGACAAGAACAATTACAGACTTACAAAATACACAGTTCTGATTTTTACCATAAATAAACACATTACAAACAATGAGCATTTTCATTGGCCAGGAAATATGGCAGACTGATGGAGAGACGAGAATCTAAGGAATTGAGTACGGTATTGATTAGGCACATTTTTCTAACTTACGTAACTCAAACCCACTAGAGAGATTCTTGAACTTTACTCATGCTGCAGGTTGATTGGCACAGTTTAATGTACTACATAGTTCATCAGTGGTGTTGAACTAAAGGAAGGAAAAAGGTCACAGTGCAATACTCACTGTTGTCTTGTCTGAGTGCCTGCAAAGGCTAACTGGATTAGTTAGAAGTGTGTAGGAGGATCATGTCTCTGAGAAACGTGGGGAGCGGGGGTGGGCAGAGAGCAGAAGGGTTTATCCCTCCATGGGAAACGTATAATGTCAGTGACTCTGAACTGTTGTTCTGAGCATATCAGTGGACACAGAGCTGGCAGGTGTTATCAGCTGCCATCCCCTCTCTGACAGCTGCCAGACAGCAGTAGTGTTCACAGCAGGAAGGAGTGAGTCAAAGTACAGCTGACAGGCAAAATCTTTTCAGACAAAACGTGTCAGGCTCCCTCCTGTGATCTCTTCCTGGAAGTTTGCCTCTTGGGGGCTGTGCAAGGCTGGCTCGATGGGACTGGCACAAATGCACACATGTGTGCAAGCACACACGCAGTGTCTCGCCTCAGAGCCAGTGCGGTCAGTCGGTCTGCAAAATAAATAGGGAAGGCAGGAGCCACATGTGCCATCCTCTGTAAACAAAGGATTGGAAGAACCTGTGCTCCACCTCCCAGGACTGACGGATAAAGTGCTTTCTCAGAAGGGGTTCAGGCACAAACACGGTGCTGCCCTTATTTCCGGAAGGGCGTCAGCCTGCTGATGTTCTGCCAGAAGTTCGAGGGCTTGCGCTTGGGCTCTGCCAGCATGAAGACTTGCTGCTGAGGGAGTGTAGTAGGCAGGGTGGGATGCTTTTGACGCATCAGAAAGTCATAGTATGGCCTGGTGACAGCTGTGAGGAGGAGGAGATGGGGAAGCATGTTAGTTGAGCACAGCTCCCTTCCCCACCCCCTGTCCAGTCCCTGTTAAAGCTGCAGGGGAGTGAATTGGGTTTGTCTTAGTATTACTGTTAGTTTCAGCACTGCTTTTGAGGATTAAAGTTGATGCTGTGGAAGTCCCAGAAATGTGAAGCATAACTGACACCTGTTCTGTCACCACTGCAGCAGGGCTAAATAGCTGTAGCTTATCATTAGTGGCCAACTTAACTGGTGACTTTGGTTGTTTTGGGAGAAGCAGCTGATGTGCATGTGCCTCTGTTGCCTGTTACAACTTCCTGCACTGGATTTCTGAGTCGTAATAGCCAGTACCTAGGCTGCAGACAGGGCTGGCTTGTGGGGTCTCCTCTAGTGCTTCACCCCTAGGGCTTTGCTCTGTTAGAGAGGTCTGGCCTCCTTCCAAACTTCCCTCTGTTTGCAGCCAGATCTTACTTCTGACTTGTTTTGAAATTTAGCCAAGCTTTCTTACTGGAGATTTGGCTAGGATTTAACTGCTGGCTGGTACCGCCAAGAGGAAGTGGTTGCCTCTCTGTGGGTCCAGAGGAAAGCAAGTGACATCTCTTCCTCTGGCTATAAAGAGGGGTGGTGACATCACAAAGTCGGGTAGCGGGAATCTTCAGCTGCCAGTGCTGTGGGCACAGGAACCTTCCTTTCTGTTGCTTGAGTTCACGCTCCCCTGGCTGCTGCTAAATCTTCCTTGTCTCTTAAAGTTTTAACAAACAGCTCGTGTCAGTGAGCACAGTACCTACCCATGGCATTCTGCCAAAATCACAGGTTTCAAAGCATCTTCCACAGGCACAACTGCCCAGGCAGGAATAGTCCCTGCTGCAGTGACCTTTATGGACCCTCTTTGCATTGTAGAATCATAGAATCATTTAGGATGGAAAAGACCTTTAAGATCATCGAGTCCAGTTCCCCCATTGGGGGGATTACTGCAAAACTTCATCTTGTCTTTTCACAAAGGGAATGCCATACTGCTTGGAGAGCCTGGCTTCTAGGGCAAGGCTGTGAACTAGCTTTTGAATAGAAGCTGCCTGCTTGTACGTAACTGATTTCTGGCACAGCGCTCAGTGATGAGGTGCAAAGCAGCTCTCCTGTAGTTAGGAATAGTTTCCTGACTCCAGCTGTCTGAATCTGCCAGGAACGATTCTGCAGATTGTCACATCAGAGCTCACCATCTGGCCTTCTCAAGAGTTTGTTAATGCCACTTCACTGAAACTATTCCCATATAGTAAATGTACAACCACCCCCCACCCCCAGTTTTAGCAGCATTTGTATGTTCAGTGTGACTCACCCTTAGGCTTCCCAGTATGGTGCTGCTTGCTGGCATTCAGCATTGCCTGCTTTTTCTGCACCTCTGTGATTGAAAAACCTTGAAGATAAAATAGTTTGTCAGCAGCAGGTCGTCATTTTGTATCTCGTGGGAAGACACTGGCATAGACAGTAAGGGAAATACAGGGGTAGGAAAACCTGAGGTGAGAGGTCACAAGCTAAAATTACTCCCAAAGCTGGAAGGGGCATGTACTGCCCCCTGCTCCAGCCTGTGCTGTACTGCACAACTCTCCCTGCCTCTCATGCAAGGTTTACTGCCTGCACTTCACCCCATGCTTTACTGGGTGAAGAAGCCAGTCCAGACCAGTTGCGGTTCAAATCTCATTGGATCACACGTGTCAGAATTAAGCAGCATTTGGACAAAACAATGAAAACCCTCGACTGAACATGTTTTGTATAGATATTGCCAAGTTGGGCGCTCACACTATGCTGCAAAATAATGGAAGCTGTATGTAATGTATTGACTATTTTGTCAGCCCTGCCTGAACTCATTAAAGACATGTCAGCCTCCCTGAGGACATACTGCAGTGTCTGCTTACAGGTTTGTATAACAATGAAAACCCTCGACTGAACATGTTTTGTATAGATATTGCCAAGTTGGGCGCTCACACTATGCTGCAAAATAATGGAAGCTGTATGTAATGTATTGACTATTTTGTCAGCCCTGCCTGAACTCATTAAAGACATGTCAGCCTCCCTGAGGACATACTGCAGTGTCTGCTTACAGTGGTTTGTATTTTTTTTTTTTTTTTTTTTTTTAAATTCCACAGGTTCATTCAAAATGTGCAGTTCAGCAGCCCAGAGCTGGACTGGAGCATGGACTGGCTTCCCCCCTTTCACTCCTATGCATTGGCTGGTGGTTAAAAAAAGAAGAAAACAAACAAACAAAAACCCCCACAAAAAACCACTGCCTCACAGCATTGCTCTTTCCATACCCGTCTCCTGGTCGAGCTGAACCTGTCTCCTTTCATTCTCAAATGCCTTCAGCCAGCGCTGTTTCTGCTCAGGCTTTTTTGCACAGAATAAGTGGACTTCCTCTGTGCCTCGGCAGTGCAACTTAAATGCATTTTTCACACTGATATTGAAGTCCTTGTCCTTCCCATCTTCTACATCCAGTATTTCCATATCATCCATGTTGATCCTACTCTTATAATACAAGATGTCCCGGCGCAGAAGGTCCTGTAAGAGAGATTGCACAGACTCATACAGACATTACTGTTCCTGTCCTGTCCCTTCCTTAAACATTTATTTTCTTTGAGATGATGGAGTAATTTAATCTTCTTGGCAGTCATTACAGTCCTGTAAGAAAAAATTTGATACTGGATTTGAATCTATGGAATTGCAGAGTGCTAAGCTCCTGTTGACGCTGTTAGCAGTGAGGGGAATCGTGTGGTTTCTTCAGAGTGGTGGGGTCAGGATAGGCTGCCATCTACCGTTGTGGGACATCAGCTGCCCTGAAGAGCTCTGAATGAGAAGCAAGCTTGTGTTCTTACACGTGATCCCAAATCCTCATTAAGCCAGTGTCAGAAAATAGTATTTGAATCCTACTGTCCCAGTTAGAAAGCCAAAAAAATGCTAATTAGCTTTAGGGTTTTTTGTGTTGACAATGAAAAGTAAATTTGAGAGCAGTGATAAAACAGCGAGGGTCTCATGCCTAAGTTACCTGGAGCTACCTGTATGCCATGGAGAACGCAAAAAAAATGTGTTCAGTTCTGAAATTCCAATGGAAGATACTTTCCATTTGCTCTACGAAGGAAGATCTCTTTTATTACTTAGGTTACGAAAAATAGCATGGGCTGTACTTACAGACTTACATATGGTGTTAATATGGTCTTACTGACTGTCAAGGCCCACAGCTCTTTGTCAAAGCTGCAGTTACCTTCTGAATATGATATTAATCTCAAATGGCAGTACAGTTGAAAAAAAACCCCAACCTATTTAAAATAAAATGGGTGACAATGCTCATAACTTGAGTTGTATAAAACAAACCCATACACTAACCCTAGAAGCAGTGCGATGCTTTCCTCTCCTGCTATAAGAATTAGGCCAGTAGTTAGTTCCTGTAGCTTATTGCTGTGGTCAGGTGCACGGGACACACCAGGACGTCAGAGAAAAGACTGCGACGAATGCACATAAAAGTCTCTGTGCCAGAAGCACATATGATGCCAGTAAGCATTAAGGCAACAAAGGGGTAGAGGAGTTGACTCAAATTCTTTAGCCTTGTAAGAAAGAGCATTTGTGCCTGGCTAGTGAGGTTACCTTCTTGCAGCAGACAAGCTGGTGATCGAAGAGGAAGAACATCCTCTGTTGGCTCTTGGCTTGAGGGTGGGAGATTTTGGTTAATTCCCCAGAATAGATGAGTTCTGAGCTTCTGACTAGGACATCTTCACCCTGAGAACAGCATAAAGAACAGGTTGGTCTCAGCCATCTGAAAACGGGAGAAGAAATAAGCCCGTAGTCTCGTAAGAGAACCTCAGCCAAGCTGAGGGGGCCTGTGGGGCCTCAATTCTTGCTGACGAAACTCTCCTCTGGGAATGAGAGGGAGCTTCTGTGCTGGAGGACAGCCCTTGTCACATCAGGGAGACGCTGTGCCCTTAACAACAGTGTGTTAAATGAAAAGATCTCCTGTTCCAGGAAGTCTGCTCAGGGCAGCTGATCCATCCCTGACATAAAAGGAGGCACATAAGCAGAGAGCTGAGAATTTAGCCTGACATCCTTGGAGAGGGAGACGGTCTGGTTTTATTAAGTCTAAGATTTAGAAAATTAGTAGTTTTGTTTCTTTTATGTAGCAATTTTTTTTAATGAGTCTGCAGGGAACTTTGGCTTCCTTTGCCGCTCTATCAGAGCTTGCCTTTCTGCAAGAATAACATGGCTTATTAAGCGTTAAGGGGCAATTCTGCCCATCTTGAGAGTTTGAAATCACTCAAGATAAAATGGGGGGCAAGAGGAAAATAATACGATTTCACCAACCTACATGCTGATTTTGTTCTGCAAGGAAAGTGGTGAAGCAAAAATCCCAGGGAACATGCAAAGACCTTTTCAGTTGTACTAAAAGATCACATCTGTTTAAATAAAAAAAACACACACAAAGAGGGGCAGCAGAACTGAGGTAGGGCTAGATAGTAATCCTCATTAAGATCTTGCTGTAGGCAGAAGCTGTTGGAGGGTGGGGGGGAGACGAGCAACACAGACTATTCCATTCATGGGGAAAGTAAGTCTCTTACCTCCCAGTCTTCTATTGAACTCTGCCACTGAGCAATTTTGTCAATGTTCTCCAGCCGCCGCTTTCTCTCATTGATGAGCCGAGCAACATTCTTCATGGCATTTAAGGCAGCTTCGACATCTTTAAAATCCCTAGGGTAGGGCAGAGGTGTTAGGCATGACAAAATGACACATGCTTATTGTACCTACACCCCAAAGGAGTGCAGCCTACCATGATCTAGGGCTGGAGAGCAGAAAACATGAGTTCCACTTGCAGTTATCCCAGCTGTTTTATACTGGAAGTCGGAGGTACATGTTTCTGTGGGCAGCTTTTCAGATGCATGCTGGTTTTCAGGCACAGGTTATAGTCTTGTAACAAATCCAGGCCCAATTTGTGGAAGGGAAGGGGGTAAGCAATCAAATTCAGCCGCAGAGGTGTAAATACGAGTTGCTGGAAGAATCTCCAGGGCTTTCCAAGCCTCGTTTTTTTCCCGGCAACATAATACAATATATTCATAATGCCACTGTTTTCATACAGGGACTGATTCTGTCATGCATAGGTAAGGCAGTTCAGCAATAACTGGCTTCATTTCAAATAGGAGCCAATGGTTTATCTGGAAGGGTAGGACAGAAGCTGATCTACCCTCCCCCACTCACCATCTGCTGCCATCAGCTACTTCTGCCGAGTTTAGAGTAGCTGGGAAGGAGCTGTTCTGCAGAACTTGTCTCTAACGCTATTTTCAAAACATCTGCGTACTGCATTAAGGAGCTTTCTGTGAAGAGGTTAGCTTCAGAACAACATGCTTACAGATTTAATAAGCCATGTTTAAAACTGTTCTGAGAAGTAGCAGTGCTGTAAGTAGGAAGGTAAAATTAAGCCACAATGGACCACTCTTAACACTTTCCTTTAATACAGATTTTTCATGTTTTAATTTCTGTAGCTAATTATTTCAGATGCTTGATTAAGTGACACAGTTATTTCAGCCGAGGACAGTGCCTTCACCCTGAAACAGAGCAATGGATTTGGAGGCTTTTGAGCTGTGCTGAAGAAGCACCGAGTGTGCATGGCTTGACTGCTATAGGCTGCAACTTCCCACTGGGGAAGCGCTGGGCAAAATTCATGACTACCACGCAGCCCTGACGTGCTGTGGTCTAGTTACGTGGGCATTTTTGGGTATATTCAACCAGTGCTTTTGGAGGCAAAGTTTTCAACACCACCACCGGAAACATTTAACTCCAAAGTATGTATGTGCTGGTATCACAGATATGTGGGCCAAATAAAATAGAAAAGTACCATTAAGAAGGTGGACCTTGCAACTCCAGGTCTGTAACAAACAGGAAAGCCTAGTGCTACTGTAACGGAAAATGATGTATTTGATAGAAAAATACTTTTTTTTCCTGGTTTCTACAAGGTAACCCAGAAGAATCATAGTATCAGCTGCTCTTGGCAAGCTGCCCTCAACACATGATTCTGCATTAGTCCATTTCCATGCCATTTCCATGAGACCAGTCTCACTCCTTCCCTCCCCACCATGCTGACCTACCTGTGTTGGGGGTTGGTGTATTTAAGCAGTTCAGCCAGTTGCAGTGGATATTTGCAGATTTTCTGCACGGGAGTCAGCAGAAACCCATCCAGAGAGATGTCGATCATCTTCTGCAGCAGGCGGCAGGCTTCGAAGAAGTAGACGTACTTGTTAACTTTGGTGAGGCGGGACAGCTCCATGCAGGCATTGGGGTGGTTGTTGCAGTATTCAGAGTATATCTGAAACTCTGTTTGCTGCAAGGGAAATGAAGGGATTTACTGTCCGCGTTCTTCAGGGTGATGGCCTGGCTCAAACTTCTGTATGTGAGTTCCCTGTGTAGGTCCTACTCCTTTATCACATGGGGCTGTTTGTCAATTTGTATCCTCCCCAGACTTTGAAGCCCAGAGACCTAAAGTTGGGGATGGGCAGGGTATATTACAAGTTACAGCATGTGCAGCTTATCTGAGAGACCAAGACATTTCCGTGTATTCTGGCCTGTGCTCAGCTGCATGTTTTTAATGATGGGATCGGCAGTTGCTGATCCTGCACTGACCTGAAAATACCATAGCTGTAAACTCGGGTCCAGCTCGAGTTTTTGGAATCTTCCTACATTTTTGTGTAAAGTAGCATGGTCTGGCAGGGAGTATAGTGCTCAGAAGCTGAGGCACTTGAAAATCTTTCCACAGCCACAAGAGGTAGGGGATGTTTGGCTGGGAGGTGGTTAGGGGTTTGAACAGGAGGAGGGTGGTGGTGTTCAGTTTGGTTGGGTGGATTTTTTTAAACAGAGCTTCAGTTCTGTCTGATCAATTTCTAAATCCTCTGGCTTAATCCATGCTCAGCTACCCCTTTCCCATGAAGTCAAGTTTACTTACATATTCCAAGAAGCATGAGCCGACCTCACTCAAATGTGGGTGGTCTTTGTTGAATTTCTTCTCTAGTGCTTTAACAAATTTCTTCTGGCACCTGTAGATGTCCTCAATATTCCCAAAGATTGTCTTCAGCTGTTCTTCTGTAAACATGTCAGCTCTTTTACGGCACTGCTTAATGTAACCCTAGGAGGAAACCAAATTGGAAAGCTTCCTGGGCATTTGCTCTGTGGCTTTTGGTTATCAACAGAAAACCCCATGGACTGTAGTCAGTTGTACACCTGGTTCCTGTACCCCCTTCCTGTATAGGTGCATCCATGTTTTAGCTATTATTTCCTCTAATACCACCCAAAACATGGTAGAAATAGAAACCAAGCCACAGTTACATCACTGCCTTAAACAATACTGTAATCCACACTTGAAGGAGTCCCAGAGCTGCACTCTCCTGTTAAAAACACCTTTATCTGTCTGCAGGCTACAGGGTGTTCTGACCCCAGCACTGATCCACTGATAGAGTTAGGCCAATTAAATCCAGTTGCAGATCTGGTTTGGATGCTCGTGTTAGGAAATGCCTGGTTGACTCAAGGAAGAAGGGGGGCACAAAGGACATGGGGGGACACTGCAAGAGGAAAGGCTTGTTTGGTAAGTGTGTGCTGCTTTGCCCCAGCTGGCTCTCCTGGAAGGCACTACATTTTTGTGTCATTTCAGTGAAGAACTATGTTCCTGCAAAACTCTTTTTCAATTACCTTCATTTACCCCAGTGTATATGACGGCATGTCTCTTCTGGAAGAGGTGTCGCAATACTCAGCATATTTGCAAGTGAAAGACCTAATTGGCTCAACATCCCCCAGTTGTTTTAATCTGAGCATGACTTGCCTGAAGGCTGGTGATTTTATTACCTCAGAATGTATATTAAAGAGGACAGCAGTGCTAGACATTTACTTTTCTCTGGCTTGGGAAACTCAATTAATTACATTTAATGGAATGCGCCCAAGTGGGTGCTCCAAAATCAGAGGCATTTGGGATATTGCTGTAATGAATTGTCTCCTGTTTTCTGAACATGCAACGCCATTTAGCAGAGCAGGCTCTGATGGAAATACAGTCTCATTTTCAGAAAAGTAAAGTTACCCGCTTAGGGTAACTCTCTGGGCGAGAATGGGACATACTCTATTATCCTTCAGACAAGTTCTGACATTCACTTCCCCCTTTATTCCATTACCTCACAAATGTCCTTCAGATGCTTGATGTAGTCTCTCTCCGTGCTTATGATCTCATTGATGACGTTGGTCCTCATTTGATCTTTGGTGGTCTGCCCCATCCCAAAGCGGCGGGTGCCACTGCTGGAGTCGTCCTCTTTGCCACCCTCTACCTTCAGGGGATAATCGTCCATGGGTTCATCCTGGTTTACTCGCAGCTGTGCCAGACACACAAGATGTTCATCGTTTGTATTGCTAAACGCAACTCTTCCAAGGAAAAGAAGTTTGGGAAAGTTGACTGAATGGCAGACAAAGATTGAGCTAGGATAAGGAGCAAAGAGGGCTGCTACATGTATATTACTTGCAAACATATTTTCCCCTTAGGGAAGCTAAGGCTAGATAGCTTTGGGAGGGTACTTTCAAGCCACATGACAGCTGCTCCTACTGTGTAACGTGGGCGGTTTTAAGCAGGCATCTCTTGTGGACAGAAGTCACAGGAATGATACAGAGTCCTCCAGGAAGAATACATACAAAGTCAGGACAGGAAATGGTTTATCAAGTGAAATCTGCTTAGGTACTTGTGAGGGGGTGCTTAGGGAGGGAGGGGGGAAAACCAGTAAATAGTTGCTTTTTTATATAGCTTTATTGTTGTTCTCATACTGTAAATAACAGATGGCCTTCTCGGTGTCTGCTTCCCCAAGATTATTTAAAGATAATTTATTGTTAATATAAAGCCAATACAGATGCCAGTGGGCATATAATATGGTAAGGAATGGCATTACATTACAGGGCTGTGTGTGAAACTCATGATTCCTTCATAGTGCCCATCAGATGGCAGCACACCATGAGCAGAGAAAAATAGCATTTTGTAGGCACGTTGTCCTACAGAGGCTATATTGTCAACAATAGCAAAGTACCTTAGTTTATAGCAGGCAATTATCAGTGCGTTTCACTTACGAGCTTTCTTTCACATAGTAGTATTGTAGCTCTTAGAGTGCCCATGGGAATATTTTGTACACAACTCAGCACAGAGAAGAAGTGAAAAACACTGAAGTAGGAACATGCGTAACTATAGGCACTTTTAGTACAATGACACAGAACTGCTTTAAACTTTTAATGTAGTTTGTTCTAGGCAGGATTACCTACCACTTGATACATGTGTATCTACATATAAAAATAGTGCATACCCATCCCTTGTCAGCATAGGCATAATAGCTGGTGAAGCCCTCAAGATGTGCAATCCTGGTTTTCCTTCGCTGTGAGCAGAGTAACATTGGCTAGTCTTAAACTCAGACCTTGGCCTGAAACTTGTGTGGAGTAACTGAGAGACCTGGAGATTTATCTAAGTTCCCAAACATACCAGCCTTCCCAGCAGTAAGTTTGAGACCCAGTGATAATTAGCAGGAAATCTTCACTCAGATGCTTGAGCAAGTGCTGTAATTGGTCTGCTAAAAGAACTTGTTACTCTGCATCCCTAAAGGCTAGCACTAGTCTGCTTTCCCCTGAAACACTATCACAGGTTTTTGCCAGCCAGGACAACAATTCAACTTAGCAGTAACATGAAAGAAAAAAAGGCCTATGTTTTGACTGTGAAAAAAGCAGTTCCGTCCTCACCAGTGCTGAGAGTTTGGTCTTAGTTATCTTACTTGCAAAAACATCCACTATTCATAATAGTTACCCAGCTAAGACTCTCCTGCAATCTATAACAAAGCATTTCAAAACTTTTATAGCACTATCTGCCCCATTTCTCCAAGAACTTTTGCTACAGACACCAGATCACCTCCTTCCATGCTTCACCTGGTTTTGGGTCACTTGTGATCTGAAGTGACCTGGATAAAGAGCTAAAGGACTGAGAATCTTTGCCCTTAGGTACACCTAATTGCCTTTGCAGTACTGAGGAGCCTGCCCTGAAGTGGTGAAACCAGAGTCAGGCATCCACACCAACAGTGACAGCCCAAAGAAAGGAAAAAACCCCTTTCTCCTCACAGCAGGAAAGGAGTGCACAGGAGTTACCCAGACTCTTGTTTTACCCCCTACTTGCACAGAGAATTCAGATGTGTTTCAGAATGCGCTGTTGGAAATTAATCCAACCTCTGCAGTATACAGCTGGGACTGTCTGGGCTGTTCTGTATAGCTATTTCTATATGGTCTTTGTAGCTGGCACTGGGGGAGAGCCTTGGCCCACAAGTCTTGGCCCAAAAGTGTCAAGTGTTTCATATCTCCCCCCTCATCAGTTGTCCCACATGACCTCCAAGACTTTTTTTGTGGTTTTCTCCTCCATTTTTAAATGCCTGGAATACAGTGCTGTGGGGTAGCCCAGCAGCCTGATGTTTTTAAAACTCCAGGGCTAAAAGAAGGTGTGTGCATGATTCAGGTGGTTGCATACTTTGGGATGTAGCATTACACTGGACCCAGCACCAGATGGAGGAAGCTAAATTTGGTGCCATGCTTATCCATACTGTCTGAAGTGGATACGAGAGTGAAGACCTCTGCCAGCTGCATCTGTGATTCCTCTAGGAGAGTATTTGTTGCTTGCTCCTGAAGGGGATGCTGTGTGCTTGGGCACAAACTAGCCAATATACATATAGGTAAGCAGGAGCCCAGGCTGCAAACCACCATGCAGGGCAGCTCCCCAGCTGGAGCAGCTCAGCTGAGCTCCGGAGTCTGGAACTGAACCACCCTTGCCCTGATTTACTCATGTAAAGAGGGACTTCTCCACACTGGTGGCAGCTCAGCCAGGAGGGCCCTATATGCCAGGGCCATGTGTAGAGGAATAGTAAGAAGACGTGTTGAACCAACTATCTCTAGCAGTGAAAGTGCTCGGGAGTCACTACAGAACACTAAACCTGGAGAAAAAGAACACTTGGTGCTAATGGAGAGGCATAAAGAGACATCAAGCTCTTACCCGTACAAAGCTGGCTGGAAACCAGCCTTCGCTGTCCAGAATCCTCCCCCACCACCACTCCTTGTTGGTAGCATCCATTACTTCAATGACATCGCCGGCCTTGAATCCCAGCTCTTGGTCATCCATCGTGACATGGTCCCAGAGGGCTTCTGCATACACCACGCTGCCATCACTGATGAGCTGTGCACAAAGCAAGTCAAACTGTCAGCTCCACCTAAGAAAGCAACACAGTCTGCCAACGTGGCTGCAGCTTTGGCACCATTGCTGCTGAGCCAAACAAGCGTTGATAACTGTTTACTCCCCGTGAGCAATGTGAGAAGGAGTTGGTGCTAGTCTGGCAGTTGCTTTGACTGACCTTGCTCTCAATAGCATTTATTCAGAATCACTTGAACACAGTTTGTTTACTACCATAAAGAACATAAATTTGATGCTTTGGAATTTCTTACTGGTGACTTTGCCTCAGCTGGCAAACAGGACTCGGTGGTACGTTGTTGGTGGAGGATGCTCTTGTGCTGCCAGTGCAGCCCTGCCTTGAAATAAAACCTTGAGCATCAATGTTTAGAGACATACTTCAGAGCAGAAAGTATTCTGAGGCCTCAGAGCTAGTCTAGGATGGATAGAGCCTTAAGTCTTTAAGGTGGTTAAACTTAGCACTTAAGCTGCTTAAGTCTTCTGAAGAATTCAAGTAATTATGCTGAGGGACAATGGTTATTTACTACATGTCCCATAGAGGGCCTACTCTAGGAAAAAAAGGACCCCCAGCAATTAAAAAACCAAAACCAAAAAAACATCCCACATGGCTAGAGGCTGTGAGGGGGCTCTTGAACAGTGATGATGTGTCTATACCTGCCTGATGCCATTCTCAACCACTCACACTTTAGCTATGGTGTAGCTAGGTAACACTTGGGACCTGTTGCAGTGGTGTATTTGTAACCTGGTCCTGCTGGCCACTACAACAGTAGTGCCTGCCCAATGCCCACAGGTTTATCATGTCACAGTCTCCTTTGAATTTCAACAACTACAGAGTTACACACACGGGCTTCTCAGGGCCTGAGCATGACTGGGACTGTCTGAACACCAAGGATTTCCCCAAGAAGGCAGAGCGTATACTGGAGTCTTGCTAAAAAGGACTTAGCCATTCTGGAGTGGCAGTGAAGCCCAATTTTTCTGCAGAAAAATGGTGCAATGATAAATTCTGGAAAGACAACAGGAAGACCAGTCTGTGAGGCACAGGGGAGAAAGAGAACCTGTACAAAACCCACTGTCCATGGTATATCTCACAACATTGCAGCAGTATCACCAGAGCCACATGATGCACATGTCGTCCATGCTGGGCACCTTAGGTTGCTCGGTCACAGAGTTAGTTATCTACTGCTCTGGGTTACTATTTCTGCCCCTCCCCCAAGAAGAAAGATGAATGTTGTAAAAGAATGTCAGGATAATCGCGCATGCAGTGAATCAGGAGAGAGTTAACGAGGCATTTGAAAGAAAATTCAAATACAATCTGCCTTTGGATAGCAAATGCCCCTTCACTGAACCAGAAACAGCTTAACGCAGTATTTCCATTGTGACAAAAATAACAGGATGATGGGGAAGGAGAGGATGAGAGGTTCCCACTTATCTACATAGCCAGTATGTCGGCAGTCCCCACGCTGCCTTTGCTTAGCTGCCCTCCGCTGCACCACCACAGGGATCAGTGCATCTTTACTGCAGGTTTCCGCTCTTCACAGAGGCGAGCAGTCGCTCTAGAGAGGCCCAGCAGGCAGGGAACATAAGGGTCATGCTGCTGTCATGCAGCCGGCCAGTGGCACGATGAAAATAATCCAAGAGTCTTAAATGGTGTCTCACTAGTCTAAGCTCCTATAGCAAGGACAGGCTTTGATCACAAGGCAAGTACAGAAGTAGTATCATTAGTCTCAGAAAACCAAACATGAGGAGATAGTGATGTATGCACCATACAGCAGAGGCAGCTACGCCCAGTCAAGTGGCAGGTATTTGTCCAAATGAGCTGTGGAGGGAAAAGATTTTTGGGCTTGACAGTTAATGCATACAGCTGTTAGAGCTATGCGTGATGCTTTTTATGCATAGTTCACTTAACAGGCATATTGCGTATAGTTTGACAAGCTTGAAGCGTACTCAGCATTATGAATAAACCCTTTATTCATATTTTTGAAACACTTGTAGGTCTTGTCAGGCTTCTAGAAACTTAGAGGTTTTATCTTTCTAACATAAAGTAGTGATGACTGGAGTAGGGAAGAGAGCGGATGTACAAGTGTGTATTTTTCCAAAAATCAGCTAGCAGACTTCAGTTACAGAACAGCTGGGCTGTGGATGATGGTGGATGTTAGCTACTCTCAGAAAAGAGCTCTGCTGCTGCTTTGAGCAATCCACTTGTGCGCAACCCATCCATTTGCTTTAGCAGTCCAACTTCAGTGACTAGTGACTGTGTGGACCACAAGCGGAGCCTAGCAGTTCCCTTCTGCAGGAAGAGAAGAGCATTTAACAGGGTGATGGGGTGGCTGGAGCTGAGCGTCTGGCCACCTCTATACAGAGGAGCCGGTTAATGCTGATCTCACACACGCTGTTGGGAAGTCACCTGCACTTAGGTAAGCCCGACCACCAGGTCGTGCCGGAGCTGCTGCCATACCACGCTGAGTTATGTATCCCTGTGGGTAAGGGCTGGCTGTTGCTCAGGAAACTGGCATATGCTAATAAATCTTTAGAAAGAGTGGCATTCAGCAGGCTTTTCAACATGCAAATTGTGACCAGCACTTAAAGAACATGGTTATTTCTGAGATAAAATACCTTTGCTGCGTGCTTAAATATGTCACTCTGAATCAGTGCTCTGAGTATGGCAGCGGCACACATGCCATGACCGTGACCAGAGGGAGACTATAAATGGACTTCCTCTGTAGCATTTTGATCACACAAGCAGAGCACTGATGATGTGAAGGCGTTAATACCTTACAGTACCAAGCTGTCAGGTCTCCGTGTCTTGATGAGAAGACAAGAGACCAAGCCTGACCTAGCATTAACAGCATGTTAGGGTTGATACAGCCAGCTCACAAGGGGACAGAGCCACATGGTTCTTCTCGGGGTCACCGAAAGCCATGTGATGGACTAGTGAATCCTCAGCTGGTATTTTAATCCATCCACTAATATTAATATCTTAAATTTTGTCTATTCAACAACAACCATACTGTGAATGTGATTTGTCAAATACAGAAAGTCACAACTGACCCATCACCAGCCTGGCCAAATAGGCACAGGCAAGCAGACAAGCCACTACCACAGACAGTTCTCGATCAAAGGTGTGACTAAAAAGATGCCCAAAATACAGGCCAGGATTTGATTAACTGACACCGAACACCATGTTTGTAGGGAGGAATGATCAATGTGGAATAAAGCAAGAAATAAAGAGGAAAAAAATGCTTTATATGTGCATTGGATTGTCTCAGTTTAGTACAGCAGCACTTGAAACACCTCCATGACTGCAGGCTGACAGGCTCTGCACGGTCTTCCTGCACTGCTTCAGTCTGTGCTTGTATTCTGGGGGGGCAGGCAGGGGAGCAGGCACAAACACTGAAAAGTGTTTAATGATCACCATGCTCAGTGCTCATTTTTCTGTTAGCCCTCAATCTGTACCAGTCTGTACCTTTACTATTTTTTTCAGTTGTATCCAGTCCGATTCCTAGGCTGATACAGAAATACCAAATATACCCAGTGTAACAGTCCCTTTCCCGGAGCAAATACTAAAGGGTAGCTCCTGAGCCAGGGCTGACATTTCCATGGCACAGAAGCACCTACGGTACTGCATGTCACTGCAGCAAGCAGAGCTGCTCCAGCTGGGACAGAGCATGCTGCAGTGTCCTCTCCGAGGAGCATACTGTTACTGGGGAAAAAAGGGTTAGGACTCCTACTCCCTATCCCAGGAATGATAAATCACACCAGCAGATAAAAAGGTTTTCTGCAAAATGTGTTGGAGCATGGCACAATAAACCAGCTATATTGTGAGAGCTGCTTACCTTCCAGAGAAGCATGCGTTAAAGGGAATGCTCACCATTTCCAAGCATGGCAGCTCCCAGGCTCAAAAGGCTCATCTTACCACAGGTTTTGATCTTTGCAATTAAAGCAAGGTTTGAAAAACAACTATTAAATTCCATATGAAACAACATTTATGTGCTGGCTTTGTAATATCAAGGACAACTCAGTACATGTTCTGAAGTGGCCCCAAACCAGGCTCTAGAAGAGAAACATTAGAAGACAGAGAATGCAAACCCAGCCACCCTACTGCTGCTCTAGCTACTGCAGCTGGCAGCAGTGAAAACAAACAAAAATTGGCTATTTTTGTTGTTTATAGCAACATTTAAGTTTGTAGACAGCAGTGTTTGCAACCCAAAGGCAGTACTAACACTGATGCTTTGAAACTGAAAATCGACTGCAGCTCTAATATTGCATTGGCATTTCTGTGCAGCTGCAGCTGCTTTCCCTACTGCCCATGCAGCTACAGCCTCGCTGCTCATTTACAAACACAGCAGATGCTAAGGGAAGGCGCCGGTAAAGCAGTGCTCGTGCAGGTTGCTCAGTGTATCACAGAAAGATGGAGGGGGGAGGATTGCTGCATTACTCCTCCAAGCAATGCCTGTGCACAGGCTGCCCAAGAGGAGACTCAGCCAGGGCTATTGCACATTGCTGCCTCAAAAGAAGTCCATTACACATGGGCAAAGAGATTGGGCATGCCAAGGCCCACGTCTATGGGCTTGTTTGCATTCCAGCTACTCGGCCCCTGTTTGTCTCGGGCTGGACACCTTGACATAATTACCGTGTATGTCCTGGTCTTGTTCTGACCGGAGCTCCAGGCAATATTAACAGAGATAAAAGATCTTGACAACTTACAGAAGGAGGGATGAAGACTCCTTTAGGAAATATTTATCTTTGAGCTACTTGGTTCTAACTGAATAAAATTTGAATAGCTTTCTCTTGATAATGCCAAGTACACTGGATCATATAGAGCTAAAAAATGAACCCAGGAGCATCAGAAGATACAGGGCAGTTCAGGGAGAAGGTGCCAATAAAATGGAATTTACTCTTCAGCTCTGTGACCCTAAAACAGACACCTTCCATGAAGAGCACCTGAACCTAAGCCCTTCCTGATGAACTAAAATAGTTGCTGTGAAGCCTGCATTCTTTGCTCAGCGCCCCCAGGACTTGTGCGTTACAGACTGAAGCTGAACTGCATCAGCACATCAAACATTTAAACCCTGCAGCAGTCCTGACCCCAGAGGCAAAACCCCCTCCCCGCTCCAGTTCCTTCACTAGTCACTTTGCTTCCAGAGCTTCTCTTCTGCCTTCTTTCATGCAAAGTGCAGCAGAGGAGTTAAAGAAAAATTTTACTTCCACTCTTGCCCCAAAGGTAGTGCTTCACACAAATACTTATTTTTTCTGAACGTGGGTAGAAGCCAGCTAGCCTCTCCCTTGAACTGAACACACGGGATAGTTTTCAAATCATCCTGATAGCTTGCGCTTGCTTCCTCTCAAAACTTTTAGCTTCACTGTTTAATGATGGACAACAGAGATGAAATTTATCTCATAGAGCTTCTGTCATATGAACAGCAGACATCTAGTCTGAACGAGTTATCTTGATTGTCTTTACGGAGTATCTCCCCTTTGTGGAGAGACATGGGCACCCAAGGGAGAAGGGTTCAGCTTAGGCATCTATCTTAGCATGATGAATTAACCAAGCCCCTGGGCGTCCTGTCTCCCTTCACTGCCAGGGAGGAATTTGGGCTAGCTAAGACTTGCTGCCTGGCTGCAGGGTGCCAGAACCACTGACACAACTCCACAGCCACAGCAACACTTCATTCCCTTTGTGGAGAGACATGGGCACCCAAGGGAGAAGGGTTCAGCTTAGGCATCTATCTTAGCATGATGAATTAACCAAGCCCCTGGGCGTCCTGTCTCCCTTCACTGCCAGGGAGGAATTTGGGCTAGCTAAGACTTGCTGCCTGGCTGCAGGGTGCCAGAACCACTGACACAACTCCACAGCCACAGCAAACACTTCATTGCTTCTTGCTGCTCCTCTGTCTACATGTTTCAGGATAACACAAGCCTGCCTTGCCACAACGTTACACTAGACACGTGTCCCCACATGGGCAGTGGGTTGCATTCATTGCTTCAAAAGCAAAGACCTGCATACCATGCCCCCAGTCAAGCCATGCCCTCGGCATTCGTTGCCCTTTTGCCTACTGTGTCAGCTGCATATTTCTTCAGCACAGATTTTAGAGTACTGATTAAGGATAGTGGAGGACTGTCAGGCATTTACCAAACACTGCAGATCCCCATTCAAAATATTTTAATTTGACAGTGATTCTCCTTAACAAAACTGAGATGTCAGTCAGCCAAGATCTTAATCCAGTTAAGTGTGCTACACTGATATTCTATAGTGCTGCTTTTTTAATCAGTGCCTGTAGTCAAACTCTTCATGTGACATCTTGTACAGCTGCTTCCATTTACCAAGCATTCAAAATTTGTCATCACATTTATTTGGTAAGAACTATTTTCCACAAAACCATTCTGACTGGCATTAATTACATTATTCCCTTTTATTTATATCATCTGAGTCCTGATTCCCCCTCAGAAGTGGTTTAAACAGATGGGAAGAAGAGGAGGGTCCCCCCGCAGCAGGCAAGGAGAAGCTTTGAAAGCTCCCTTTATCAAGTGCTACAGGAGGAGGGAAGCAACCCTTGTAGAAAATGGGAGAGGCAGAGTTGTGCTCCATGTTATTTCAGCCTGCATGTGAAGAGTACAGGGTGAAAAAGCATGCCAGGTGCATGTCCATCTGAGTCCAGTTAAATATGATTTTTCAAACTCCAGAGTGGTGCAAGAAGTTCTCAGTTCCTCACCTAAGATATGGGAGCTGATTATTATAATGCAAAACAAATCAACTGAAATTGCTTTAGACCATTTTAGTTTTGGCTGAAATAGGCCAGGAAAGTTCTTATGAAAGAGTGGGAATAGTTACCTGTAGCTGAGGAGGACACATACTCATCTAGATCCTGTCAGTGCCCTCAGTACCCCAACCATCACTCTCCTATGACCTGTATATCAAGGGAGTGTGCTAATTTTGGGAGCTAACATCCTTAAGCTTTGGCATAAGGAAACAGGAGCAAAGCCCTTCTCAAACCTCCTAGTACTCTGCAAAAGGTTGTCTTTGTATCACATTTTGTAGTTGAATGTTGCAGTTGCTGGTAGTGATTACAGTAAGTAAAACTATAAAACAGCTTCCATTTTAACCTTCTATACAAGTTTCCAGAGGATACTTATTTAAACTTATGTCTATAAGACATTTTCTGGTGTAAGTGAAATATATTTTCAAACTCTTTCCAAACAAGCAGATAGAATGCTGAGTGACAGGGTGACAAAATGGCAAATGAAATTCTATGCTGACAAACGTAACACAAGCAATATCCAACAGAAATGACTAACTAAATGAGCGTCTCCTCAGGAATGTCTCTGCAGAGAGATTTAAGAAAACATCAGGCCTGTTCCATCAGGGTCAGAAAGTCTGAATGTCAGGAATGACTCAGAAAGAAAGAGGGAAGAGGAGAACTAGACAAGACACAAAGAGCACCACAAATCGAAGGTGGGAAGAGTTTCTAGGCCAGTACAAGCTAAACAGACCTTGAAGCAGCAATAGAGAAAGGTGGATGGAGGGTGACCAGGAGATGAAGGCTTACAAAATGGTTATTCGTAATGCAAGGCCGGTGGGTGCCCAGTGAAATCGCCAGGCGAGAAGTTTAGTACAAAAGCAGTACTTTTTCCCTGTGGTGTGTAATTGAGCTGTGCCACAGCATGCCACAGAGCCAAACACATAAATGATTTAAAAAGCGGTTAAGCAAATGTATGTCCTTCAAGGCCATTTAAACACATCCTATCTGGATACAACCCATCAAGGATCTTAAACACACCTGGAAAGGCACACATGGGAAAGAGCCAGGCTATACTTGCATCTCTTCCTGAGCAGTTACCCCAAGTCACAGCTAAAATTGTTACCGGGTGGCCCTACAGAGCTGGTCTTAGGACATCAGGGTAGCAAAAAAACACAGAAGAAAAGAAATGTTGACTATTCATATTACCCACAAACACCTCTTGAAAATGGTAAGCCCTGAAAATGTTAACTTGACAGGGACAGATATGTTCCCTGAGGTACAGCAACACTCTCGTTCAGGTGGAAAATTAGCGATTGCCAACACAGTAATTACAAGGACGTTAGGATGTCCTCTGGGGTAGAGCTGTCATCCTCCTGGCTGGGACTTCTCAGGCAGAGGTAAGTGCAGCTCTTCCACATGGCTTCGACATAACATCCCACACACTGTTTATCCTACCCATGCAACACTTGCCAGGCGCATGGAGGAAGGTCAGTCCACACACCTGGAGTAGCCATTTGTCCCTACCACATGCATGTCCAACTCTTGGCCTTTTTTTTTTTTTCCCCAAAAAAAGGAGGATGTAAGTGTACCCAGGGAAACGGCTGTTCAGACATTGCCTGGGAGGCATTCAGGGAGAAGGAGTCCCTGAGCGCAGGTTACAGGAGTCAGTATGTGTCGCATCCTCAAAATGTTCAGAAAGGCCTTTACAATTACGAGCTCGAAGGACCTCAAAACCTCCTTAAGCACTTAAAGCCAGAGAACTTAAGTCATTCTAAAGCTCTAAATCAGCTTAAACAGCTTAAATTCATCTAAGGTTTTAAAGTGTTTTAAGCATTTTAAACCCATCTAAAGCCTTAAAGTGGCTTAAGGAGCTTGAAATACTCTAAGGCTTAGAAGTGGTTTAAGTGTCTTTAACTTTTGGCTAACCCACTCCTCATACCTCTCCCAATTGCACGGCAGCCGTCACTCCAGGTTAAGGTAGGATCCAAGTGCCACAGTCCCATTTACCGCAAACAGTCCAGATCTGACAGAATCATTCTTTTTACCCCTCTTTCCAGCTACTCTGGAGTGCTTTGGGGAGCGCTGAGCCCCTCTCTCCTGGCTCAGCACAGGCCCCACATCCCGCGGCTGACAGCTCTAACTGCAGCGGCTGGAGGTGGGTGCACACAACTACTCGGGGGTTTGTAACAGGGTTTACTGGGCAGGTGCCGTAACAGCACCTGGAAATCAGCCACACACTCTTCTATTTTCTTTGGTTTCAAAAACTGGAAAGGAGTGAGGCCTGGGCTTGAACTCTCAGGTTTGAACAAGACTTTGATCTAGGGGCTCAGACATCTACAAAGTTTCTAGTTTCTGGTTCTGGTTTGGCTGTAGATGAAAACCCTGTCAGACTGACTGACTCCCCTCTTCACCTCACCAACAGTTTTGAAGTCTACATTTACTGAAGAATATGAAGCATACCTGGTTAATGCAATTTTTACATCTTCTGATGCCCTGATTTTAATTGTACAACCTGGGAATGGAAATAGCCCAGGATGTTTCTGTTTGGTTGTTCTCACATTTACAAGTGACTGCTGTTGCATCTTTTTTACACTACCATTTCTCAGGCACCCAAATAGAAACTATTTTCTTTAGAAAATTTTACTTAATGTTACATTAACACATTTTTATGTCACTAATGCTACAAACTCACCCCATTCCCCTCTTGCTGCTGTGCACTCCCACCAGCACATCCCCTTGGGATATTTCCCGTCCTTTCCCCTCTCTGCAGGACAGCTCCCGATCCCACTGCCTCTCCCATGACTTAATTTGAGATTTTTCCTTTCTACCTCCTTTTTTGCTTCTGCTTTCACCATTATTTCTTTGGACATGTGAGGAATATACGGTACAGATCCCCCAAGGACAACGTATTCAAAACAGTTCAGCTGCAGCTCATCCGACACAGGGATTTATTGAGGATAAATGTTGCATCCTGGCTCTTTGCAGAAGAAAAGGAAAGGAAACCATGCAGTTCCCAGAGCTCTCTGCCTGTTGGTGACTGTTGCTATTCCCTTCCCCCAAAAGATACAGCAAGTTACAGAATCAGTTATAGCTTGAAGGCAAATTAATCTAAATTTGTTTTACAAATAAGGTTAAAGAAAACATTTTAAAGCAGATACAAACTGCATTGCTAGCAAACCGCTCTGAATCATCAAAAGGTCAGCATCTCTTCGGGCTCACAGTGGGCAATAAGCCAGAAACAGCACATGGCTTTCCTTTTCATGTGTGTACATGATTTAATTTTAATGGAACACACTGAAACGATTTTTATTGCTTGTATCTCCTATGAAAACATCTCCCTTGGATTAACAGTACTGTGCCAAAGTCTGTACAGCACTGGTAGGTGCTGGCAGACATGCTGGGCCAACAGAGATTGTTTAGCAATTTCCGTGACCTAGCTCTCAAAGATGGTCTCCCTGCCTCAAAAGAACCATGCACACTCTAGTATCCGTTTCCTTTCTTCACCTTCTCCTGAGAGAGAAACCCTACAGGTTTCTGGTGACCCAAAACATATTATTTCTGCCCCCCCCAGCCCCACCTTTCTTGTGATCTCTCTCCCAATGCACACACGCTGTTTTAGATCCTTTCTTCACTGAACTAATTGCTGTCTGCCCTTTTCTTTGAAAATGGGGCAGAGGAAAATCTGAATATCAGATAGAAGGAAAAGAAGAAAAAACCTTGATAATGTCTCGCTGTCAGGCAAAGGAGGCTGCCTAGCCTTTGTTTTTGGTTAGTTATCTGTAAACATAAAAATGAGTCATTTCTTTTGTAGTCCCTACAGAAGGTTCTTCAAGCTAAGTACACTCAAAAAAAAAAACCCACCAAAACAAACCACTAACCTTTTCATATTGCAAATGTCCTGTGCTAGGTGAAGAAGATTGATTCAAGAAGAAGCAGGTTCCTGGGATCTTCTGAGACCCTGTACTAATATGCTTTGGAATATATCCATTTTATTCACTTATCTCAAGTCCGCATCATCTGGATGAATAGATCTAACGGCCTAAACAAAGCTAAAGCCTCAAAACCAGAACCACATTCCTGTTTCCAAGACCACACTGCAAACAAGCCCTCTAACTACGGGAGACTGAAGCACCTGCTGTTCCTCCTGCAGAACATGGCTTCTTTAGTCCAAACAGGAAAATATCAACATATCTCCTGTTCCCCACAGGTTCTTATTTTAGTCGCCTTGGCTCCCTGCACAACCCTCCCATAGTGGCCACAGGCTTTTCAGTACGACAAAGTAGTTTTGCAAAAGCAGCTCGATGCAGAGCACATTCTGGTAAATCAGGCAGCAATGGGATACTGCAATCCCTGGCTCTCCTCTTTTGGTGTCTAGTGGAAATCTTCTCACTATGTAATTAGATAGTGCTTAGTTTAACAAGTCCTGACTCCTGGACACTACAGGTGTGAATTAGGATACTAAAAATACTAAGTCATGACTCCTTAGCAGCCCATCTTTTCTTAATCTCCTGCTGGAACTATTTCGTTTGGTGAGATGAGGAAAGCTGTTAGGCTGCTGCTGAGAGATCCTGGTGTAGCTCTTCAGATTTACATGTGATGCCTATACACAGTGTTTGTATTTCCACACAAAGTTTGCCACAACTCTGCAGACACTCAACATGCCAAGACTGGACAACGTCATGATTCAGAACAACCACAAGCAGTCAAACCCAGCTCTATGATGCCGTTCTGAGCCACATTACCACAAAGGCTATAGACACTAGGCCTATAAATAACATCCACGTACTGCCCAGCAGTGGTCATTACAAAGCAGCACAGCTTAGTAGAAGACAACATACTAATTTCATTCTTGTGTTGATATCCTAAAGGGATGCAACACCGAACAAGCACAAGATTTTTTTAGTGTGGATGCTATGGTGGTTTGCTCCATGCCCTGTGTCACCTTGGCTTTGCCCACCAGCCTGCTCTGGGTAGGAGCTGCTGCAGGAAGAAAGGAGGGGGGTGAAGGCAGCCCCTGTTCCCCCACCAAGGGGCAGCAGAGATTCAGGTGCCCAATGTGAAACTGGTGCTCTCTGGAGGGAAAAGCATGCTGGAAGGGACTACACTAGGGTCTCCCTCCCTGGAGGGACAAGGGGAAGATGTGGGATGTCAGTGCTGCAATGGGATGCGTGGGACCAGAGTCCTGCACCAGGCTCTTGTTCCAGAAGGACCAGATCAGCTGGTCCTTCTGATCAGCAAGGGAGAGCAAACTCCAAATCTCACTCTCCACAATCCTTCACATCTGACTGGCTTCTCTGCTGAAAGATTCAACAACATCCTCTTGGTACTTGGGGAGATGTTTTTCTTTACCTGCATTACCAGCATAGCTGAGCTGATATCACTTTTATCAATTACAAATGCAGAAGGCTTGCACGCGTGCAGCAGGATAGAGAACGCCATTGTGGGCCTTCAGCAGGTCCATGCTACCACTTTGAGTCACATTTCCACCACTGCCCAATGCAGACACAGAGTGGGTGCACTATATGTGACAACCACAGTCCTGCCTGAAGTGGTACCAGCCAAAGAACAGATACAAAGATTCAAATAAGACACCATTTTATTCCAGAGTTTCCAGCACATTCTGTAGGTAACAAGCCCAGTGACATAGCATAAATAACAAGTACTCCCCCTCTTAAAAATCTTTCTTTAACCTGCATAATGGGACTTCTTTTGTTGTTTATAAATAACAAGTACTCCCCCTCTTAAAATCTTTCTTTAACCTGCGTAATGGGACTTCTTTTGTTGTTTTTTTTTCTTTAAATCAAAACACTGGAAGCATTAATTAAAAGTAATTGTTGATGGTATCATCCTAAATGCTTACTGTGTTTCTTATCTGGCCAGCTCATGCCTTAGATTCCAAGAATAAATCACAAAGACAGCAGATACCACATATCACAACAGAAATGAGTTTAGCCTGGGAGAACAAATTAAGAAAAGATACAATCTAAAGCCCAGATCTCCCTTTGGAAATGATGCCTTGGTCTCATTCCTGTTCATAGACACTCTTTGCACTTGCGAGGCTCAAGGTAAAGCAGTAGCAGAGCAAAGCTCTTGCCTGTTAAATGTTCTGGTGACCTTGCCCCACGCAGGGGCAACACGAACTACCCATGGAGGGCTCAGGGAAGCAGCACCCTGCCCCATCCCTGCACACTGCTTTGCCATGCAGCTGGAGTACACCAGCACTGCAGTGGCAGCACGGGGAAAAGAGTGGAGGCACAGCTCTTACTCTGCATCCCGGGGAGGAGAAGGAGGAGTCCAGCAGCCACAAAAGGGCCCGGCTGGCATGACCTGGTCCGCAGCAGGAGTGGAGAGCACAGTGGGCACCAGGCACCCCAAGTACTTTGCAGAGGGGCAGTGACTGCATTGGCTCCCCCTTCCCTGGGGCTGTGGCCCAAATGCCACGGCAGAGCCTGACGTTCAAATGACTGCAAGGAACACAATCACAGCTTTCCTGCAGAGCACACGTCTCTTGTGTCAAATAAGTGCACTGAGAGCAAAGAAAAAAAGCCAACTTTGTTGACTGAAATGCCAAAGGCTTCTCCCCCACAGTCCTGCTATCACCATCTACAGCTCCTGTACATGATTCAGGGATCCTTCACCAGCTTTATTTTTCCTGGGCTTTATTGGCCATTGCAGCTTCTTCAGCCAAGATCTGAGGCAGGCTTGAATAAGTCACAACTAATATCAGACTGATTAATGCTTATATGTCAACCGCAGCTTCCAGCTGAATGTATATGGCTGTAGGTGAAGTTGAGGAAGAAGAAAAACACTGGGTTCCCCATAACAAAACTCGACACAGATACTTCAGGACTAGTCAGGTATCAAGCACCTAGATAAGCAGTGGAAAGAGAATATTAAAATTACCTAACATTAAATATTAATAGGAGAAGTGTTCCCAGGCTCTTGGCAACCAGTGTTAACACCTGCGGCAGGCAGTGTTATAACACATATCTCCAATAAGTACTCTGTAATCTTGCGATTTGTCTTATCAGGATTTTTAAATGCAAGAACAATTCTACTTTTTTTTGCTCCCAACTATTCTGGTACCAACAATCAGGTGAAATTACCCTATACAGGGGTAATGCAAATTGCCCCATACAGGGAAGGGGGAGGCAATTTCACCAGGGGTTGCATTACCTTTTTCTATAACGTACTTTTTTTCCAGGTTGTCCCTCACTGTCCTGGACTCCCCACAGCCCTTCAAGAAAACAGTTCTTTGCTTTATTTCTCCAGCAGCGGGCAGGTCTTCTCCCACTGGGGAAATCTCATGTCCTTTGTGTCAAAAACTGCAACATTTCCCAGAGAGGAGAGCTGCCTGGAGAAGGCAATGTGGCAGCTCTGTACCTCACAGAGGCATTAACTACCCAAACTCATGTTATTCCTCAGACTTACATTTTCTCTTTAGTATCAGCAGTGAGCATTTTGGGGCACTGGATCAGCTGTTAGCAAGACACTCCTCCACCTCCCATTACATGTACTGGCTGCTTCTGCACATGCTTTGATGTGTTAAAGCAGCAAAGGCAGATGGCTTTGGCTCTCACAGCCACAGCCACTGTAGCTGGACAGAGCAAAGGGAACTTTCTGGAAATAAGGACATCGTATCAGGTATGGTATAGGCATGGTAAAAGTGCGCCAGAGACAGGAGGGGAAGAGGAGGTTGCAGCATTGTGGGAGCATTTGCCTGCGCACAGCAGGGCTGTGCCTGCCACGGGAGCCCACCATTACCAGGTTTGGTATTCTATCCCTTCCAAACCCAGCAAAGTCCTTTAGTGAGCAGTGGGAATAGGGCGTCCCCAAACTGAGTAAGCAGCAGCTAGCAGAAGGTGAATTACTTCATCACCACAAGACTAGCTCCAGCTACCTAATCAATTTTGTGGGACACTAAATAAAAAGAAGTTCTTGGAAAACTTCCCTGAAGCACCTTCCTAGGCAGAGTGTAACAGGCAGCTATAATCTCCAGTTCAGTGACAAAAGCCACCCAAGGAAAATTTCAGTGATGTGACACCAAGCTAAACAAGAGCACGAGTCACTTCGTGAATCTGGGATCAGTCTTGGCTGGCAGACGTTTGTGCTCAGTTTACCAGCTGCCCCACATGGCTTCTACATGTTGAGTCAAACATTCATATTACGAATAGAGTTGACCTGCTGGATACTCTCCAGAGCTACATGTGTATGTGCAGGCCCTGTGAATAACCGCAGTTCTCATCGAACGTCAGATGTGTTTTGCACTATTTCAAGATACAGAGCAGGCAAGACAGCAATAACTGACAGTCCAAACACATTGCAGGGGCTGCCATGATGCTGAGGCCTGTTACTGCTGTCGAGAGCAAAACAGTCACCCACTAGATGAGGGGTGAGAGCTTCTGAATGCTCAAGCACTTTCAGAGCCTGCTCAAACCTTGCGCATGATCTGCCCTCACGAGCAGCTGTCAAAAGCTTTCTGTCACTGACACCTATGACTCCAAAGCCATACTTTGGTCCCCCATTTGAAGACTGAGCTATGCTTTCACATCTTTCACTTGTCCTTTTCAATAAGCAATCTTTTTTCCACCTTATGCCATAAAGTTCTGATTCCAGCTGTAACTAAGAGCACAGGTAAAGCTTAGAGGGGAGAGAAAACAGATTTTTTTGAAAGCCAGTGTTGTGTGCTGAGGTTTGGGTTGTTTTTTTTTTTTTTTTTTAAATGGTAACTTCAGAAAACAACATATACTGGATGGTTCCAGTGGCTATTTATCACAATGTCTAGCTAATAGAGTTAATAGCCTAAGTTTGAGACTTTTAATAATTCAAAACTGTTCATGTACATAAGAGATTCCCAGAAAAGTGCAGAGAGCTCAGGCCTGCTGCTGCCCCACACCCAGCACTACAGGAGACTCTCCTCTCTCAGGGACAGTGTTGTGTGCTGTTTTTTTTTTTTTTTTTTTTTTTTTTTTTTTTAAATGGTAACTTCAGAAAACAACATATACTGGATGGTTCCAGTGGCTATTTATCACAATGTTTAGCTAATAGAGTTAATAGCCTAAGTTTGAGACTTTTAATAATTCAAAACTGTTCATGTACATAAGAGATTCCCAGAAAAGTGCAGAGAGCTCAGGCCTGCTGCTGCCCCACACCCAGCACTACAGGAGACTCTCCTCTCTCAGGGAAAAGGATATTCTATACTCAGATGTAACAGAAAGGAGCTCAGCAAGTACAAATTTCATTTCTTAGTGTGCTAAAGTGATGTGGTTTTGTACAACACTAATGTATTACACACAATCACATAAATAACTGGTACAGAGTACATCACTCATGATGACAGAGACAGTATCACCATCCGGCCTTTCTCAACATCAGATCAGACTCTAGGAGCCTTAAGCATTCAGGTCTGAAAGGACTGCAGTAACTTCAACCATTAGTGTCAGAAAATGCACTGCCCTCGTGAAAGCTGTACTTCAAGCGCAGATTCCCTAACATACAAAATGAAGGATCCTGCTGAATTTTAAGGGCTTGGATATTTTGCACAGTCTCCAGCACAAATGCAAGCAGTGTCATTAAGAACAGTGCACCATGGCTTCCTTTCCAGTCTGTCTTCCTCCAGGAATCGGTCTCCATCAATGCCATCAAGTAGAGGGTTGCTCCATTGAGGTGCCAATGCCCAAGCCTGGAAGTGCTGTGATGTACAGGGCTGCCGATAAAACATCATCAAGGTGAACAGGCCTGGAGCGAGCATGCTGCTTTGCTGCCCTTCCCTCCTAATGGGTCTACAGGAGTGCTGCTTGAATCACTTCCCCGCTGTGCATGGCTACTGCTGGCCAGCAAGAAACGTGGCCTGCAAGCAGTGTCCTGTGCTGTTGTTCTGCCAGCTAATTTAATACACGTAGCAGATAAGCACTGAGATTTAACAAAGGAAACAGGATAAAAGCCAACAAAATACTCCTTCCACACTGCTGCAGCGTTTATTCAACCCGAATTCCTGATGCACTCTATTGATCAATCACTTTGGCTAATTGGGCATTACTCATGCCACCGCACAGCACAACGTTCACAGCCCTCACAATCACAATGGCAGAGTAACAGAGGCATTACGGGGTTCAGGTTTTTACAGCAGGTGTTTACATGTAGCAGGTCCTTGTGTAAGGGCTCATTATAGGATGACTGTCCCTCTGCAAACAAAGCAGCAGCACTTTGGGCTTCTCCAGGGCTGAGAAGTGTAACATATAGGCACAGTATCATCATCGTTAGGAATCGAGGCTGATTAGTGCCAGGAAGAGCGGTTACAATTAAGCAGGTTGACTCTGTTACCTCTTTCCCTTTCTCTGGTTTAATGGTGATCCAAACCGCAAGGCACAGGTGATGACAGGAGAGTGAGGGGAGCAGGGTGGGGAAGGAGGTGATGATTAAAAAACAAAGGAGGGATACTCTGAGACACACAGTTACCGTAACGGCAGACAGGCAGACCAGAGGCAGACAACGACATGCTGACCTGCTGATTTGTTGCCCAGTCCTGGAAACCCCCATCCACCACACCACTACCGGCAGTCCTCCTTCAGTGGAACGCCAAAAGAAACATCAGCACCACATTGACGATGATGAGGAAGAGCAGGATGACAAAGACCACTACCCGCTGGGTCTCCGGGTTCATGTTGCAGCGGAGGAAAGTGTGAAGTGCACTCCATTTGTGCCTGCTTCGGTCGGGGACCTTTGCCATGGCTTCAGCCCCCGGAAAAAAAAAAAAAAAAAAAAAAAGCAGGCTTCTTGAATGACTGCTGTACAGCCCACAGCAGGGGCACGGATGGGGGCAGAGGGCTGCGAACAAAAGCTGTTTTGCAGCTCTCAAAAACAGAAGTCTAAATGGTTCAACACAGCCATTGCTGGTCCCGCACAGCACATGTACCAAAACGCCCCCTCCCACCCCCTTATCTCAGGGGGATGCTTATCAGCACACCCGTGGGTTTCCACGTCATCTTTGCCGAAGGAACTGGTGCCATCGCTTTAGCAGAAGGAAGACATTGAATTCCTTCTTGCAGAAAGCCCGAGCGTGCCGGAGCACTGCAATCCGGGCTGCGATATTGGCTTTCCAGAGAGCGGCTCAGCTATTTGCTGGGAGCCGTCTCCAGGATACATGCAGGCCTTAGCAACGCAGCAAGCGCCAGCCCGACGTGGTGGTGTGCAGGAGAGGCTTTTAAGGAGGGTCAGGAGTGGATTAGGTGGCTGCTTTTTTAAATCCTTCCACCTGCACTAAGAGCATGCCAGCCATAGAGACAAGCCCTGCCAGAAGGCAAATCCCACTGCTCCGGGTGGGGCTGAGGAAAGCTGGCCATGCAACAGTGCAAGGGCACAGCGAGGGCACACATGGGTTCCCTCACACCTGAGTGTGCAACAAGCTGCTGGGTGTTTGCAAGGAGGATGGTGGGAGATGCAGCCGTCTGACTGGGGGTCCAGGAGAAGCGTCTCCTGTTGGACTCTGCCATCCACTTCCTGGCAGGATTCTGGAGCCAGAATATCTAAAGGACTTGGCTACCTCTGCCAACGCCTTCATGGGACTGAGGCACTTAAAACCCAAATCTCTGCAACCAGAAAAGCTCTAGTCAGCTCTGCAGAGCCCTAAACGTGCTTTTATGACCTTAACATTTTGCTGCTGGACTGTGAAGTTCACCAAGTGTCAAGCTGCATGGGGTACACTCACAGATGCCCCAGCCTAAGCATAGCTCCCACCAATATCTGATCAGGATGAAAAGGCACTCCTCCTTGGAAAGGTCAGGGATGGTTCTTGGAGAGCACCCATCACAGACAGGCTCTGACTACAGTTACAGGCCTTTTCTTTCCTCTAGCCAGCAAAGCGGAGCCCACCTTTTACTCAACAACAGGCAGTAATAGTGCTCCCCAGGAAGGGAAGAGGAGGACCCAGTATTCAGGACCTTCATTGACAGGAGGTAATGCCACATCTTCCAGTTCTCACGTGCTCACCCCACACACTCCCTTGTGAAACTGAGAAATAGGAATCCAGCAATACAGCCCCTGGAGCTACGGCTAGATGATACAGTAGCTAGTGCACGGCGCTGGGTACAAAGAGGATGACTCTGCACTTTACCCAATAGTTTCAAACATGAAAAAAAAAATCCGAAAACCCAACGTGTGTGTGTGTGTGTGTGTGTATATATATATACACTCACACACACACACTACGCACACACATTCCTAGGAGCAGGAACCAGAAGTCATGACTCCCCCCTTAAACATACTAACTGCTAAACACCTATAGTAGCATCCATCTCTGGGAGGGGCTGCCACATGATGTGGGTATGAATAGAATGCACTCAGCTGCTCTCACGATTGAGAGAATGCATATAAAAAAAGCTGTCTTTTTTCAGGTGTTAGCACATCAATGCCCATAATGTTTCTTGAAGATCTGTATAGCTCCTGTATGTATCCTGGAACACAGCAGGTGGGAGATTTAAAAGGGAAAATGTTTAAGAGTTATGGTCTGGCTGGGTACTTTTCTTTCATTTTGTTTTTTTCCCAAATTGTGCTAATCTCAGCAGGGGTTATATAGAAAGTGCTAAGCAGTTAAACAACTTCCACTGTCTCCTTATGCTTCTGTAACATTTAAGAGATCTGTCTTTTTTAGGCATTATAAAATAAACTCTAGAATTATTTCAGTTTGCTGGTTTCTGAACTTAAAGATCCTGCAAATCCTGTCTCTAGCCTAAATATAGAACAAGGGGAATAATGCATAGAACGAGGGCTTGTGCTCTCAGTGCAGCTTCAAGACCTGATGCAGAAGCAGAACTTCACATACGGAGCAAACTATTGGGATTCACAGGCTGCCCAAGCTCCCAGTTTTTGGCCTGCATTCGCTTAATGACTTTGAAAAAATCAATTCTCCCTGCCATATGCACCCACAGCACAATACTTTGATCCCTAAGCTTGCAGACTTCAATTTAATGAAAGTTCTTCAAGTCCACAGTTGACTCTCATCATTGCATTGTTCAACTCCTGGGCATTCTGCAAATCTTGTCTGGTTTTGAAGGCTTTTCATGAACTGATTGAGTTTGGGCATAAGCCACTGTCCTAGGTACTTGCCCATACTATCCATGCTAAATGGACTGCCGTGGTTTAACCGCAGTTGGCAACTGAGCACCACACAGCCACTTGCTCACCCTTCCCCCCTCCCAACCCCCCGGCCGGGACGGGAGAGAGCCTATGCATAG